>NC_056737.1:1914315931-1914335931 GCF_019279795.1 Protopterus annectens
ATGACAATCGGACATGAGGGTACAAATGACTTGGGATGTACCTTCCTAGAGTATATGGAGAAAGACATGATAATGCTCTCAGAATCTGTGTCGGAGGCAGAAAAGAACCTAGCTTTCAGTAGCATTTTACAATCACCAAGAATGATGCTGCAATATAAACAAAAGTTTATTGACTTCAACAATTGCCTTAGCTTCTGGAGTCATTCAAAGGGGGTCCAATAAATCCCTGGGAAGAGATGGTAGACATTTCTGACTGGTAAGTCAGGGATGACCTGCACTTATCCTCTCAAAGACTTGTGTATAACAGCTAAAACCTTGTCCACCTCCATAGTGCCTTTTAAGGCAACGTCAGTTGTCAAAAGCTTCCAAATAAAACAGACTATGGACAACAAAGGTATCGCTGCTCACTGCTAGCAGCCTTAACAAAACACTCCCCACAGGCACTTCTTAATCTGGAAAACATCTATACAAGCATTGCCATGAAGATCTCATTCAAGACTAATGATAGCACCTCATCAGTGCAAGGTTTCAATCATTAATGATTAATCATTAATGATTTAAAATCAGTTGCCTGAGCACAATTCACTGAAAACTCACTTCAGTGAAAACTCCTTTGACTAAAACTCATTTCGTTGAAAGGTATATGCCCTGTTCCCCACTGTAGTGCGATCCTGGAGTTAGCATATAGAGTAAGGGGGGTTTGGAAAGAGTTACTCATTCAACTTGTAATTATCCATGTCTATAGTTTCCAATGTTTAAAATAGGTGGGGGCTACGTCCTGCACACCCCGCTTTACTATATATACTAACTCCAGAACTCAAGACTAATGATAGCACCCCATCAGTGCACGGTTTCAATGCCTATCACACATTCAGGCTCACTGCACCAGATGAAGGCACTAAAGGTGGCAATGTCTCCATATCTGAGATATATATATATATATATATAGGTTCATAGGTAGGTACTAGGCTATTGGCCCTAGGGCCTATACAAGCCTAGCCAAATGTACCCTAGCTTTCGCCACCCAAGAAAATTATTTTCCTGTGCCCCTGTCAAGCAGAACCACAGAAGTGATTCCCGGGGTGAATTTCCTATTACCCATCCAATCATCAAGATTTTTCTTGAAGAGTGCTAATGAGGAGCTCTGTTTGACATAGATAGGTAGTCTGCTCCAGAGTATGGGAAGTCTCTGGGACAGGAATCTATCCCTCCAGCATGTTTTGTTTATTGTGGTGACAAGATTTAGGTCCCTAGAGCGTATAGCTCGGAGGGATTGGGATTTCTTTAAGTGGAGCATGTCCAACAGCTCTAGCTTTGACATAGCTTTGTACGTTAGGCAGAGATAGCCTCCGAGTAGGTGATATGTGATGGAGTAAAGCTGGAGTTTTTTGAGACTGTCTGCGTAAGGCATCTGTTTGAGGCCAGTAATCCTCTTTGTGAGGTATTTTTGCGGCCTTTCCAGTTGTTGTAGATGTCTTGTGAGGTACATACCAAAAGGGGCATTGTACTCTATAATGGGTCTAATGAGTGATGAGTAGAGGGGAACAATGCCCGCTTTTTCTGGATGAGAAACCTTCTGTGATGAGGTGTGCCACGCAGAAGGATTTCCTGACCACTTTGGCGATGTGATTATCAAAGAAGAGACTACGGTCCACCTGTGTCCCAAGGTCTCATCACACTTTCGGTGTTAAGTAAACTACCGCCTATGTGGTAGTTCATTGGTACAGAATTTTTATCAGAGGGGATGACAATGCACTTTTTGGCACTGAGCTTGAGACCATGTCTTTGACACCAGGCATCTGTCTCAGTGAGGCCCTTTTGTAGGATGTCCACATCGTTAGGAGTTTCAATTATGGCTCCAAGTTTACAGTCATCTGCGAATTTAGTTAGCCAAAAACCTTCAGTGTTAGCCTGTATTTCAGAGAAGTAGATACCAAACAGGAGAGGACCCAGGACTGAACCCTGTGGTACTCCACTTGTCATTGGTCTGAAGTCTGATTTGGACCAATGCTACTTTCACAGTGTGGGTTCTTTCAGTAAGCCAGTTGGCAACCCATCTTGTGACATAGGGATTTATACTTAGTTTAGTGAGTTTATCTATAATTTCAGAGTGGAGGATGGTGTTGAATGCCTTGGCAAGATCTAGATAGGCTGTGTGAACCACCTTACCCTCATCTATGGCTTTGGTGACTACTTCAAAGAAGTCTATCAGGTTTGGGAGACATGATCTGCCTTTTACAAACCCAAACTGCGTGGGGTCCAGGGTTTGGAGATCTCCAATGTCTTTGTTTATGAGTTCCATGATGATACGTTCCATGGCCTTGCAGACTAGGCTCATCAGGCTAATGGGGCGGTAGTTCCCAGGGTCTGTTGTGGCCCCCTCTTTGTGGAGTGGGATAACTGTCGCGGTGCACCATTCAATGGGCACAAAGCCTGAGGTGAGGCTATGATTGAACATGGTACTTAGGTGGGGTGCCAGTTCATTCTGTAGTTCATGTAGAAGGCAGCCTGGGATGTTGTCAGGTCCCATGGATGCTGTGTTCTTGGCTTTGTAGAGTGAAGTCTTTACCTGTGCAGCCATGATTACAGGAACTTTGCATTCTTCCGGTATAAAGATGGGCCCTTTAGGGGGTGAGAGGGGGGTAAAGTTAGCACTGAACCCATCTGCCAGGATGTTGGCAATATTAGTTGGTTCTGTATATTTAGTGTCATTGTGCTGTAACTCAGAGCAGATCTGAGTGTTGCCATTGAGATTTTTGACATAGCTATAGAATGCTTTGTGGTTGTCTTTAGAATCAGTGGCAATTTTGTTTTCATAACTAGCTTTGGAGGATTTTATGTGGGATCTCAGCTTCTTACTGAGGCTGACCAGGGAGTTCCTCCAACCGTGGGATTTTACTCTTTTTTGCAACAGTTTCTTTCTTCTGTTGTAGAGTTTGTTTATGGCAGAAGACCACCAGATTGGCTTCCTTTTTTTTGGAGGATAGCATCTTGGTTCTGTTAGGGATAGCATGATCCATGCACTCGTGTAAGTGCTTATAAAGTGCATTTGTGTAGGATTCAGCAGTCGTACCTCTATTGTCCATCTGCATGGGTGTCATGAAGTTTCTACTTCTGTCTTAAGAAGCGTGAAGTTGGCTTTGGAGAAACTTTTTACGGTTGTTTTCCTAATGGGGGGTGGGAGTGGGATGTGGATGTCTAGGGTGATTAGCTTGTGGTCAGATCTGACCAACGAGGTGTTGACCTCTGGTGTGGAACACCGGTCACCCATGCTGGTGATGACCAGGTCTAGGATATTGCTGCCTCTGGTGGGGGTGTGGATAAGTTGATCCAAAGCGTTGGAATTGATGATTTCCAGAAAACGTTGGGCAAAAGAGTTGGTACACAAGTAGTTTTCCCAGTTAATGGTAGGGTAGTTGAAATCATCCATTATTAGAGTGTTGGGTTGTACCTTAATATTTTCCAGTGTATCAAGAAAAGAGGAGCAGGAATCCTGGGGCATGGTGGGGGGTCTGTAGCAAGCTACAATCTGAATTGCGGTTTTGCCCAGAGTTAGTTGAACTTGGATAATCTCGGATGCATTATGCTGAGCAACTAGCTTGGAGGTGTGGATATCCTTAATGAATATGGACATGCCTCCACCTTTAGTGTTTTGGTCCGGGTTTAGTAGCCGAAAGGTGTGGTATGAATTATAGCCTGGTAATGCAGGGGTGCTCTCTGGAGCTTTGAACCAGGTCGCTGTCACTGCACAGATGTCAATGTTCTCCATTTTAAGGAGTGCCTCAAGTGAGTGCATTTTGAGGTTTAGACTTCTAGCACTGAGTAGCATTACCCTCAGATTTTGCTTGCTTGTACCTGTTACGGTGGTGAATTTGTCATTTGAACCTTGCCTAAAAAGGGCACTATAGGGGTGGCAAGAGCCTTTTTCCAGTGTCCGGAATCCCAAGGGCGACAGGTGCAGGCCATCTCTGGCAAAGCAGCGTTGTCTGTCGATCATGTCATCCCAGGCAGACAGATACTGGATTCCCTTAGAATGACACCAGAAGCTTAGTCCATTGTTAAAGTCAATCATTTTGTTCTTGTACTGTGGTGTCATTCTGTGTGATGGCAGGATGCTACTCAGGGCTAGGGTCATACCGGCCTGGGCTACAAGATCAGAGATCTCCTCCATGTCTCTTTTCATGTAGTCCAGGGAGGTACGTCTCAGGTCATTCACACCAACATGGACAATGACAGAGTCATATTTGTACTTGTTGTGGAGTGACCTAGTGCGTGCGTTATGTGGCGGATCCTGGCAACTGACAGGCAGCTGACAGCAACTTTTTCCTTGTTTAGCCTGGTGAGTGGAACATCTGTGTGCCTGGCTATAGAGTCACCTATGACTAGAGTGTTGGGTATGTTATGCCTTATGGGCTGTAGTTGAATGGCACACTGAGTATGTGGGCTATGTGTCATTTGGGTTGTGTTGGGGGTGGAGGTTGCTTGCATTTCTGCTTTGGAGGTCTCTGTTTCGGCAGATTAGTACTGAGAGCCTCCACGAATGTAAGTGTGTGTTTTATGGTTCTGTGTGTGTGTTTTGCTGGTGTAGGTTTTGAGGGACTATGTGATGTGTGGTGCGGTGCAAGTGTTTACCTTCTCCTCTTGACTGTCTAGGCTAGTCTTTGGTAGAGAGAGCTTTGCTTCCAGTTTGGCTATATAAGTGCATCTCTCACAGGTCGTAGTGCTTGGTGGTAGGAGAGGGTTGTCTGTGTACACGAGGCAGTTGCTGCATTGTCCCAAGATGCCCAAATTCATCAGGTAGACAGGAGAAAACACCGGGAGCTGACCTTTAGACATGCCTGAATAGGTACTTATTTTATTAAGTACTAAAAACTGTTTTCCTCTAGACAAGTGAGGAAAGTTGAGTGCTGTAGTAATTTGTAACTTATTTAGTGCTTACAATGAGTTCTGAACAAGTGCTGAGATCAAAGAAACAGATGAGTGCTAAAACTAAAAAGCTGGCTAGTTGCAAGGGAAATTTTGAAAAACAGACGCGCCAGGAATAGTTTAACCCCAGTTAAGTGGGGGGGGGGGGGGGCTTAGGAGCTCACAAACTGTCCTGGACACAGCACTTCGGATAGAGCACTCTCAAACAGAAAATACAACTCTCAGTATGAAAAAGCAGTTTATAGTTAAGTAATGTTAAAACAGTTTAAAACAGTACATAAATGCAGTGAAACAATAAAAAAAGCTTTATAACAGTGCAAAAATATAGTAGAGCAACTGTATAGCACAATTATAAGTGTTTCAGAAGTGCAATTCAGTGAAATAAGTGTAAGAAATAACTTAGCCTGCTCTTGGAATCTTAAGGAATTTCCACTTATGCAATGCAATCCAGAGGCTGACAATACAAGCAGAACCTTTATAAGACGCAGGGTTTATATAGCAGTAAGAATGGAAGAGTTGGAAGATCAGATTAATACTCAGCCCCTGCTATTACCCAATCACTCGTACTACAGAAGGTCAGGAGGCCTTGTTAGTCTCAATAATAATGAAGACAATCAGCAGAAAATGGCTGCCAGAAACACAAACAAAACTTCCAGCCTACACAACATGCCTCTATCAAGATTATGCCAACTGAACAGAACACAGAAACCTCACTTTAAAAGCATAGAAAGAACACCCACAAAGAGAAAATCCAAGTCTCAGTATCATACCTCTCAACCTCTCAAAGCAAGAAATCTGGACAAAGCCTAAAATAATGGGGGGACAAAGGCTGAAAAATAGAGACAGATTTTAAATATTGCTCTTATAAACATAGAAAGTTGATAGAATAGTATATTTTGCATTAGCGTGCATTTTCTGAAGGATATGGAGTTTGAAACTCAAATGTCTGTCACTTTTTAATGACTTCAGTCCTCAGTGATTTCTCAGAAAATCACAGATTTTAATAGGAACAGACCAAAAATATGAGGCAAAAATCTGGACATTCTGCAAAAATCTGTACAGTTGAGAGGTATGCTCAGTATGAAAAGGCAGTTTACAATTTAGTAATTTAAATAAAAAAAGCAATTATAGTAATGCACACTATTACAGTTCCTAGCTGTAGCCACTAAATGAAAGTTTTAAACAGATCAAGGAGCAAACTCGAGAATGCTTTTAACAGACAAAAATGCACAGAAAAGTTTGGATAGAGCACTCACAAACAGAAAATACAACTCTCAGTATGAAAAAGCAGTTTACAGTTAAGTAATGTTAAAACAGTTTAAAACAGTACATAAATGCAGTGAAACAATAAAAAAAATCTTTATAACAGTGCAAAAATATAGTAGACCAACTGTATAGCACAATTATAAGCGTTTCAGAAGTGCAATTCAGTGAAATAAGTGTAGGAAATAACTTAGCCTGCTCTTGGAATCTTAAGGAATTTCCACTTATGCAATGCAATTTTACTGAAAATCAGTTGCCTGAGCACAATTCACTGAAAGCTCACTTCAGTGAAAACTCCTTTGACTGAAACTAATTTCGTTGAAAGGTATATGCCCTGTTCTGCACTGCAGTATGATCCTGGAGTTAGTATACAGAGTAAGGGGGTGTGTGTGGAGTTACTCATTCAACTTGTAATTATCCATGTCTATGGTTTCAAACGTTTAAAATAGGTGGGGGCTATGCCCTGCACCCCCTCCACCCCCCTTACTATATATACTAACTCCAGGATCGCACTACAGTGGGGAGCAGGGCATATACCTTTCAACAAAATTAGTTTCAGTCAAATGAGTTTTCAGTGAAGGGAGCTTTCAGTAAATTGTGCTCAGGCAACTGATCTGGACCTCCTCCATGTCCAGCCTACCATTAACAAGACCCCTTATCACATCACGGCTAGCAACAGAACTCCCTTTATGTCCCACTCAGCCCGTACCTCCTACCTAACCAATATGGAGTCCCTATGTATTAACAGAAACACCATTTTTACAGGGGACATATACATCTTCCAACATATATGCTTAAGAGATTTCTTGGCATTATCAATACAAACTCTCTGGACCAGTTAGTCTGCACCCCAAGCAAGGGCAATAAAATCTTGGACTTTGTCCTCACCAATATGGGACAGCTCTGCTCCCTAACAGTTTTAACTCCCTCCCTGTTCAAATCCCCTTCCAACTTGATGGCTCCACTGCTTATGTGGAATCCTTTACCACCAAATTCTGTAAACATGTGAGTAGCTGCATAAACATCTGATCCCCTCCAAAGAAAATACAATGCCATACAAAAACAAACTCCTATGGTAGAACCCAAATATAAATAGGCTCTATATAAAAAGAAAAAAAAAACTCTCAGCACATAAAAATAAATGCAACTCTCAAAAAGCAAGAAAAAGCACTTGCTAAACTACACAGGTAGCCCCGGACCCTGAGTAAATCAACCAAAGCCAGACATGAGGTAAAAATAGCTACTCTGGGAAAGGATACTCACAAAGCCTTCTTCAGCTGTTAGAAACTTTAGAAACGATGCCCACTACTGTGCAGAGCTAATACTTAATGATATAAATTAACTCGGACTTTTAGGGCATTGGCAATTTATTAACAGATACATTTAGCTATAACTTCACCCTATTCCCCTCTCCTCCTATGTTCCCAGACCTCATTCCCACATCTGCACCTCCACCTTAAATGTCCTATGATCAAATCCTTAAGGCACTATCCAAAGCAAAGAACACTGATTCTTATAAACATAGCTGGCTGCGTACTGGCCAGGTTCAAACAGGACCTTTCACACTCCCTAGAGTGGCCAAGCTTAACAGGCTTTGTGTCAAAAAAAAAAAAAAAAAAAAAAAAATTGGAGGACTGCAACTGCCACTCCCTTGCATAAAGTTGTCATGTCAATGGACCCAAAATATTACAGACCCACAAGTCTAAGCAGCCTTATCTGTAAGGCTATGAAATGGATCATGGAATTAAATAAAGATATAGATAACCTATTTGATAAAGTTACTGATGCAATGGACGTGGTCAAAAATCAGTATACACAGTTCTCAAAAAAGGCTTTTGACACTATCCCACAACTTAAGTACTGTAGATGCACTATCCCAGCTAAATGTTAAATACTATACAACTCATTGGATAGCAAACTGGCTCACAAATAAAACCCAGTAAATTAAAGTGGGCTGCTCTACCTCTGCTAAAAGACTTACTAGTGATATACCCCAGTTTTCAGTCCTTGGGCTAACTCCTCTTTGGCATTTACTTCTCAGAGGTCAACATTATTAAATTACCTTAGATCAAGTTTGCATACTGCCTATGGCAAGGATAATTAATTTCCTCAAAAAGGGAAATATATTCTGAAGCTCCCCATGGAACTCATGAAATATAGTACATGACAAAGACATGATCATGTTGTCAATAAACCAATAACTGGCAGGTGGAATGGGGGACAGAAGCAGATTTTTTTAAAGAAAAAAAACATTTTTACTGAGTTATCACTTATAACATAGGCAATTGTACGTTTATATAAATGAAAACAAACCATATTGACACGTTTTTAGTTGCAAACATTATACATCACGTATAACCCATTATACAATCAATGGCAATCAAATGTTACAAAGCTTACTCAATTCCTGCCTTCCCCCTTAAACCTCATTTCTTCTCCAAACCATGTTTCTGTATGTATTTTTCAGACAATTCCCATTTTTTTCTACATAATTTGCTTCTACTTTTCTCTAAAGATCCCACTTCCAGGTCTTTCATCAGTGTTACTATATTCAGCACTTCTAATATAGTTGGTTTAGACTTTAATTTCCATTTTCTAGTAAATGCTTTTTTTGTGGCAGCCAGCAGAATTCAACTCGGCAAGGCTGTCCTATTATCTAGGCAATTCAGACCCTGTATCAAAGCTCAAAAAAATAATTTTCTTAGTTACACCAACTTGCTCACTCAGTATAACTTTTTTCTCAAATGTTTTTATTAAAATTTTTTAACAAAACATTAATATACAACAGAAATATTATAAAACAAATATACATTTCTAAAAGAACAAACAAAATAACTACTTACAATGATGTGTACTATAAAACAAAGCTTTTTAAACAGAAAAAGAAATGTGATGAGTAGTTAGTTAATTAAAATCTGTTTATCCAGTTCTTTGAATTTCAACCATATATTATATGAAGAGGTGATTCTAGATGTTTGTCTCTTGATCGTGATAAGTTCGTGATGACAAACTTCAGTAGTCAAGTGTAAAATTCCTTCATAGTAGGAGTAGTCTGATTCTTCCAGTTCTTCGGGATGACTTTTCTTGTTATTGTTAAGATATCCCATAAAAAGAGGGTATTTTATTTTCATGACAGAAGTGGGAATAGGTGTATTAAATAAAATAAGAGTTGGTCAGCATAAATTTATAATTAAAAACAGATTGTAAGAGAATTCATATTATCCCAATATGTTTTAAGTTTTATACAATCGGAAAACATATACTGCCAGTCAGCTTTAACATTTTGTTTAAATCTCCAGCACCTTATGTCTTTATAAATCAGTTCAACTTTATGTGATGTGATAAAGGTTCTATGTAAAAACTTCCAAGAGAATATCCTCCACCTGATGAAGTAGCTTTTATTTATTTTACATTTGTTGGCCGGGCTAGTCTAACTGGATATATATGTCCATTTTCAGTAGTTTGTTTTGAAGATTGGAGTATTAGTTTTTGATCATCTTCATTTCGGGAGTTAAAAAATCTAAAATAATTAACCAACAATATATACCAAATATACACTAAGAACAACTGTAGCTCACTGCAAATGCTTACTTTCAAAAGTCACTTTTAATAGAAAACAAATAAAAAACGAATCCCCGAGGGTTAAAACTATTTTACACACAGGTTAAGCGCTTTCATCTGCTGACTGCAGACTTCATCAGTACATGAAGATTGTTCTGATGAAGTCTGCAGTCAGCAGATGAAAGCGCTTAAACTGTGTGTAAAACAGTTTTAACCCTCCGAGGTTATAAGCATTTGCAGTGAGCTGCAGTCCTTCTTAGTGTATACTTGGTGTGTATTTTTGGTTATTTGGTTGTATATATGCTTACAACTTGGTATTAAATCTAAAATAATTCCAATAGCTTACTTTGTGACATACTGTTGATTTCTCAAGTGCCCTGCATACTTTAGATAGAAGTCTTTTTCCAATTATATTCCGGTGGATTAGAATAAAGATTAAATCAATGAATGTGGGGAAAGAATTTCTACCTATTGGGTGCATTAGATTAATCTTATGTTCAAATAATTGTCTACAATTTTGAATTTCTAACCACGTCTATCTCAAACTTATTAATGATATGGTCAACATTTTACAACTTCCCATTGTCTAGTAGTCAATACCAGTATAACAGTTATTTTTGTCTTTAAATGTAGTCATTGTTGTTAAACTAAAATGTATTAATACTACTTTGAGTACAGGTAACTGGAAATACAAAGAAAATCCATGCCTTATATTCAGGGTTACTGAAAATGAAAATTTTAAAGGAGGTTATTATGGTATTAATAGAAAAGTTAACTGGTTTATTTTTGTTTTCTATAAAACAGTCTTTTACTAACCCATGAAATGTATTAGTAGCTATTTTATAAGATATTTTATTAAATTATTGGATTTATACAAGTACCTCCCTGAATACCTTTCCATTTGGCATTGTAACTATTTAACCAAGAAAGTACTGTCTTAACAATTGAGGACAAGGAATATAATTCTAAATCTGGAAGATCAATATCACCCGATATCAGATCTCTAATGTGATGGTTTAAAGCCAATCTAGGCTTGTTATGAAACCATAAATATCTCAGAAACAAAGAATTATACTCATTTTTGGGACTGGAAGGGATAAAGATTGCATTATATATAGAATTTTAGGAAGGATAATCACTTTTATTAAGGCGAGTCCCTCATAGTGAAGAAAAATTATTCCATTTATTAAGAGTTTGTTTTATGGAATTTAAGTTATTACAATTAAAGGATGTTATATTTGTAACATTATCAGACAAGATTATCCCTAAAGTAAGTGATTTTACCAAATGTCACAATATATTTATGTAATTTCTTATCTATTTTATTTTATTTGACATTTGTTAACTGGGTTGGTCCAAATGAGCCAGAAGCCCATTTTCAGTGGTGACCAGAGGAGAAAAGCTCCAATACAGACAAGTACATTAACATAAGCATGATAAAAATATTTTTAAGTACAGCAAAAAACCCTGAAGGTCTTATATAGTACACACAGCAATTAGAAATTCTAATACAAATTTATATATAATTCTAATACAGAGACGAATTTAAAGTACAGCTGAAATATATACATATTTACATGTGATGTAGTGGTCAAGCTTGTGGGTTTAGAATTTAGTAAAACTGTGTGTTAAGAGAGGGAAAATAAGAAATGGAGTGAGATGTCTGTGCAATGCAATGAATAAGGGTAATGCAATAGTGAGGAAGATTAGGTAGGGTCATGACAGGGGCATGACTTTGTGTTAAATAGGAGTAGTCTAAGTTCCTTTTTGAAGTGACTAGGGTGCGGGATGGATCTTATATGTGAGAGGAGTTTATTCCAGGCTTGGGCTACACAGCATTTGTATAGTAAAATTCCAACATTTTTTCTAAGTTTTATAAATACTGAGGAGTTGCTAATAGGATGCATGGAGGAGACGAGTGGGGGTGTAAGATGATACAAGGGAGGAGAGTGAAGGGCAGGAAGACTTTTGTATAGTATTGAGTTCGTGATTTGAAATTGTGTTTTTTTTTTTTTTTTTTTTAGGGTTTAAGATGAAATGATCATCAGAGAGCCACTTTTCAATGGCTAGGAAAGAGTCTTGGGTGTGAGCATGGAGGTCAGACGCATTGTTGGAAATGGAGATGAGTGTAGAATCATCGGCATATTGAATAAGGGAGGATTGTTTGCAAGAGGTATGGAGATCACTGGTAAAAATACTGAACAGGAGGAGGCCCAGGATGGAACCCTGGGGTACACCAGATGTGATGGGTAGGGAGGGGGAATAATTGTAATTAACAGGTAGCATTTTAGTCTTATTTTCTTTAAAACAGAATCCCAATTTTGTTTGGAATATTTATGTTGCTTGGAATACTGCAATAAGAGAAGAACTGCAATCAAAGTTAATAGGATGTCATCTGCAAATAATTGTGTTTTTGGGGATTAAGTCATTATAAATTAGTATGGCTTTGATGTTTTTATTTGATCTTGTACAATTTACAAAAGGTTCCATAACTAGAACAAAAAGCAATGGGGATAAGGTTTAGTACCTTTAGTAATCATGACTAATTGGGAAGTTTATGAGCTGATCTTAATGTATGTAAAGGAGTTTTCAGAGCGACGTTTGATTAATTGTAAGAAATTGTTTGAAAAATTACATTCCTCCAGTACTAATAGCAAGTACTCCCAGTTAACTGAATCAAATGCACTACTGATAACTGGACTAACCAAAGTTGGTTCTTTTTTTCAGATTAGTATAATCAATTATTTAAAGTATTCTCTTTAATTTATAGGTGTTCTTTTTCATTATAAACCCAGTCAGATCACTACTTAACACTGAAAGAAACTGTTTTATTCCAGAGGTAGAGTGTCAAATATTTTATAATCTATATTTAAGCTCAAAGAGTACTTCTGACAGAGTAGTCTGTAGGGAAATTTTTAAAGTTTACTAACTCAATACTCTCCCAAAAATGTGTTTCCAATGACTTTTTCTTCCCCATCACACCTCACAACATTTGCAATCTACCTGGGGAAAAATTATTTGGAGTTTGCTTGGAGTATATAAAAGTACCTAAACAAAAAATCTTCATTACACTCTGTTGCATATTTGGGAGCCATACATATGTCATCCCATTGCTACTTTGTGAATTACTTATCCAGTCTGACAAATCCCTTCTAGCCTCCTCTGATTCCTATAGTTATGCAAGATTTTATATACCCCGCTAATTATCCCTTTTTTACCAGCAGCTTCTGCTCTAGATTCAACTAAAAGCTCCAACAGTGCTGGTCTTTCACTTAGTATCCCCTACTCCTTTCAGTTTGCTTATACTCGGATGTCAATCCATGATAGGGAAGGCAGTCTCTAACCTGCAGTCCAAATGTATTCTTGGCCTTTTCCCATTCTATTACTGTTCTCTCTCTATTTGCTCCCAATACCTTGGTTTAATTGCCACTTTTCTCCAGTAAATTCCAGCACCCGCTTGCCTATTCTCTGTACCCCTTTGTGCAGTCATCTCTATCAGCAGAATCTAATTTCTCCATGCCTCTGTTGGCTTATTTCTTAGAATACTTTTTCTGCTTTATAAATATAGCATTCTGTATGCCTACTGTTATTCTCCTTAAGGATCTGCGTCCAAAATCCCAGTCGGTCCTTACTTCTTGAGTTTGCCCCCATTTCATCAGTATCATCCCTTTCCACTTTAGATCTATAATTATGGTAAGTACATAACTTTCATATCCAATGTTGTCTCTTCCATCCATCATCAAAGGATGCTCTGGATTTTAAATGCAAGTTCAGTTTGCAGTGAGATATGAAGGTATGGACATTAGACTAAAAAGCTGCTACACAAATGTCATCAACCGGTACTTTTGAGTAAAAGGCAGTTGAAGTAGCAATTGACCTAGCAGATTGAGCCTTAGTAGTGCCATGCAAAGACAGTTCCTTCTCCTTATAAACATAATAAATGTATTTGGATTGAAGAATTAGCTATTCTGGACACTCCTTTACCAACAGAAAGATGCAAATAATGGGTCAGGCTTTCTGATGTTCTTAGTGCGATGCAAATAAAATCTAAGTTATTTGGTGCACGTCCCTAAGGTGTGGCATGTACTCTCCCTTATTAGAAAAAAGGGAGAAGAGGACAGGAAGATTAATGGACTGGTTCAGCGAGGATTCCAGAGAGACTTTATGAAGAAAGGAGGGTCAGGTTTTCAGTGTTACCCTGTCCATGTGGAAAACCAAATATGGAGGCTTACAAGGAAGGGCTTCAAGTACCGAAACTCTTACTGTGAATGTAATCACCACAAGAAACAATATTTTCCAATGAAGATATTTCAACTCGGCTGTTGCTGTGGGTTCAGTTGGAGGTGTCATTAATGCCTGAAGAATAGGTTCATAGGTTCATAGGTTTATACTAGGCTATCTGCCCTACGGCATTTATAAGCCTAGCCCAGAGTTTTGTGGCATACGCCACCCCTTATGTTAAAAATATAGTGCCCATTAGTTTGTTTTGCCTCTGTCCAGCAGTGACACAGAGACGACTCCCAGGGTAAACCTACGATCTCCCATCCACCGGTCAAGATTTCTCTTGAACAGAGCCAGCGAGGTGCTCTGCTTCACATGGACCGGGATTTTATTCCACAGCATAGGGAGTCTCTGGGTGATAAATCTATCCCTCCAGCACATCCTATTTATATCCGTGCTAAGGTTTAAGTCACTTGCTCTAGTGGTTCTGGTGGATTTGGATTTTCTGAGGTGGAGCATGTCCATTAATTCCGGGTTGGTCATGGCCTTGTATGTCAGGCACAAGGTCACCTCTGAGCAGGCGGTATGCAACTGAATAGAGCTGAAGTTTCTTCAGTCTGGCAGCATATGACAGATTTTGGAGTCCCTTTATTCTTTTGGTGAGGAACTTCTGGGGTCTCTCCAATTGCTGCAGGTGTCGGGTGAGATACATCCCGAAAGGGGCATTGTACTTGATCATTGGTCTGATAAGTGAAGAGTACAAGGGAACAATGACCTCACTTGATCTGGATGTGAAACCCTTCATGATCAGGTGGGCAATGTAGAATGTCTTTCTAACCACTTTAGCAACGTGAGTGTCGAAAGAAAGGCGAGTGTCGAAAGAAAGGCCACTGGCCAAAAGTCAACCTGGGTCTCCAGGTCCCCGATGACCTCTTCTGTGCTTAGTGGATTTCCACCTATATGGTAGCTTGGGGTTACCTTGTTTTTCCCGAAGGGTATGACTATACATTTTTTGGCGTTTAACTTCAGGCCGTGGCTCTGGCACCAGCCATCAGTTTCCATGAGACCCCTCTGGAGGATATCTGTGTTGGATGTACTTTCCACTATGGCACCCAGTTTGCAGTCATCTGCAAACTTTGTCAGCCATAGTCCTCCTATGTTTGCCTGCACTTCTGAGAAGTAGATGCCGAACAACAGGGGGCCAAGGACTGAGCCCTGTGGGACACCACTTGTGACCGGCTTGGAATCCGACATGGCGCCAGCAACTCTAACCCTGTGGGTTCTGTCCTTTAGCCAGTTTGCAACCCATCTTGTGACATATGGGTTTACATTTAAGCTGGTAAATTTCTCTATAATACCAGAGTGGGGTATTGTGTCGAAAGCTTTTGCAAGGTCAAGGTAGGCTGTATGGACTTGCCTTTCCCTCGTCAATGGCCTTGGTGACTGTTTCGAAGAAGTCGACCAAGTTCAAGAGGCATGATCTGCCCTTGACAAAGCCAAACTGGGTTGGGTCCAATGTCTGCAAGTCCCCTATGTCCTTGTTTATGAGATCCATTAGGATCCTCTCCATAGCTTTGCAGACCAGGCTTGTTAAGCTTATGGGGCGGTAATTACCAGGGTCTGTAGAGGCACCGCCTTTGTGGAGTGGGACCACAGTTGCCGTACGCCACTCCTTGGGCACGTATCCTGTGGTAAGGCTAAGATTAAACAGCTGCCTTATGTGCGGGTTTAATTCCTCGTTGAGTTCGTGTAGCACACAGCCTGGGACACCATCCGGTCCCATTGACGCTGTGTTTTTAGCTTTAGAGAGGGCAGCTTTCACCTGCGCATTTGAGATGTCTGGGAGGCTACACTCCGCTGGGATTGTTATCTCTCCTTTTGGGGGGGGGTGAAGTTTGCACTGAACCTGTCTGCCAGTACGTTGGCAATGTCTGTGGGTTCAGTGATTTTTGTGTCATTTTGGACAAATTCTGAGCAAATCTGGGAGTTTCCACCCAGGTTTCTAACATAGCTGAAAAAGGCCCTATGATTGTCTTTTGAATCTATGGCAATTTTTCTCTGAAAGTTAGCCTTGGATGATTTTATGAGTGCCCGTATTTTTTTTACTAATAATGATCAAGGGTGTCTTCCCTTTTATGGATTTTGTTCTATCATGTAATAGCTTTCTCCTCTTATTGTAAAGTTTGTTTATGGCTGGGGTCCACCAGACTGGACGCTTGCCCTTGGTGGAAAGAGTCTTGGTTTTATTAGGGATTGCCTGATCCATGCAGTCCTGGAGGTGTTCGTAGAAGGCATTTGTAAGGGCTTCCTCAGCTTGGGTTGTGGTTTCCACTGGCTCGGGGGCCTTGAAGGATACCACACCAGTCTTGAGTAGTGTGAAGTTTGCTTTAGAGAAGTTCTTCACTGTGGTCTTTTTTGTTTGGGGTGGGGGTGGGATGTGGATTTCCAGTGAGATTAGTTTATGGTCTGATCTCACCAATGAGGGATATACTTCCGGTGTGGAGCATTTTGTCCCCATGTTTGTGATGATGAGATCTAATATATTTTCTCCTCTTGTGGGAACAGTGACTAGTTGTTCCATGGCATTTGAAATTATGAACTCCAGGAACCTATGGCCTAGAAAGTTTGGGCTTGAGTAGTGTTCCCAGTCAATATTCGGGTAGCTGAAGTCTCCCAATATAATGGTGTTTGGAGATACATTTATACCCTCCAATGTTTTCAGGAAGGCTGTGTGGGGTTCCTGAGTTTGAGAGGGTGGCCTGTAGCATGCTACAAATTGTAAAGCAGGTTTGCCTATGGTTAATTGCACCTGGATGATTTCCGATGCTTCATGCGTTGCCACCAACCTGGAGGTGTGGGTGTCCTTGATGAATATGGACACACACCCTCCTTTTGTGGTGTGGTCCGGGTTTTGGGGCCGGAACGCATGATATGAGGTAAAACCTGCTAGTGCCGGGGTGCTCTCAGGAGCCTTGAACCAGGTTTCAGTCACAGCGCAGACATCGATGTTCTCCATGCTGAGAAGGGCCTCGAGTGCGTGCATTTTGAGATTTAGACTTCTGGCATTGAGCAGCATTACCCTTAGTTTCTTCCCATTTTTGTTTTCTAGGGTGGTAGGTTTAGAATTTGAGCCTTGTCTAAAAAAGGCACTATGGGAGTGGCAAGAGCCTTGGCCAATATCCGGAATCCCAGGGGTGACAGGTCCAAGCCGTCCCTTGCGAAGCAGCGTGGCTTGTCAAGCATGTCATCCCAGGCAGACAGACACTGGATCCCCTTTGAATGACACCAGAAATTAAGCCAATTGTTAAAGCTGATCATCTTGTCTCTATATTGTGGCATCATTCTTGGTGAAGGAAGGATACTGCTCAGGGTCAGGGTCATACCTGCCTGGGCTACATAATCAGAGAGCCCCTCTATGTCTCTTTTCATGTAGTCCAGGGAGGTATGTCTCGGGTCTTTCACACCAGCATGGACAATGACTGTGTCATACTTGTACTTGCCATGGAGTGACCTGAGTGCTTGTGTTATGTGGCGGATTCTAGCGCCCGATAGGCAGCTTACTGTGACCCTCTCCTTGTTCAGCCTGGTGAGTGGGAAGTCAGTGTGTCTGACTATGGAGTCACCAATGACAAGTATGTTTGGTGTTGTATTTGGCCTTAAGGGCTGTGACTGCTTTGCACACTGATTTTGTTGTTTATGTGTTGTTTGTGGGGTGTCTTGAGTTTGCAGTTGTATGGGTGACTGCTTTGGCGGCCTCTGCTGTTTAGGTAAATTTTTACTCAGTGCCTCCGAGTATGTCTTAGTGTGTGTTTGATTCAGTGGTGTGGTTGCATTATGTGAGACTGGTTTTGTGGTGTGTGTAGTTGCCTTCTTCTCCTCCTGCCTGGTCTTGCCAGTCCTGAGTTGAGACAGCTCAGCCTCCAGTTTGGCTAAATAGCTGCATCTCTCGCAAGTGTTTGTGTTATGTGGGAGGAGGAGAGGGTTGTCTGTGTACATGAGGCAATTGTAACATTGCCTCAAAATTCCCAGATTCACCAACTGGGCAGGAGAGGACGCCAGCATTTGACCCTTTGACATGCTAGAAATAATTTTGAGTTTGGTATGAGACAGAAAAATAGAGGGCTTTAGCAAGTAAGTGGGTACTCCTGGGGGGTTTTGCAAGAATAACGGTAATGTTCCAAAGAGGGACAGGGTCCCTGACAGGAGGCCAGAAAGGGAAGATGCCCCTTAAGAAGGCTTCAAGCAGCTTCAAAGAAACAACTGTTGACTGCTTTTCTCCAATGTGAAAACTGGAAATAGCTGCCAGGTGGACTTTAACAATAAAGTAACTCATTACATTATGAAAAAGGCTAGCCAAACAATCCGAAATAGCTAGGATAGGAGCTGAAAATGGATCTGTACTCATTCTGGAAGCTCAAATCAAAAATCTCTTCCATTTGCTCTTATATACTTTTCTGGTAGAGGATCTTGTGATGAGGTCAAAATTTATACTACCCGAGATGAAAGTCTGGGTTGTCTATGACAAGAACTAAAAAAAAATAAGAAAAGTTATGTACTCATCATAATTTTCCATCTGTGTTGCCCATTTTCATTCTTTATCAACTGTTGGGGATTAGGATCCGACCCGTGGATCTGACTCCGCTACCTCAAGATCATAGAAACTAGAACTCTTAAGCTTCTCCTTTTATCTATAATGCCCCATCAAGCTAACATACATCAGATCTTGTTTGCTGTCCAGAAGACTAACAGAGCAGTGAGAAATAGTAAAAGAATATAAGCTGGAGCTGAAACTAAGAACAGAGGTTTCTCCAAAACTCTTCAAGCTATTCAGGAGTAGAAAAAGGGGGGAGTAGATGGGTGGGAATTTGAGGATGAATTAAAACAGACCATACAGATGGAATGTTATGGTGAGTACATAACGGTTTAATCTGATTTTGTCCAATCATTCATTCCTCAACTGCTGGGACAGAGTCTTCAGCAATCTAAATCCCGGGAAAACACTAAGGAAGGATATTGTGGAGCACTGCTGAGCCAAGGAAGAAGATTCTAGATTTCCGCTTGATACAAGACTAAAGAGGCAAGCATGGGTTGTGGCCCACAGAGACGGATAATGAGAGCAAAATTAAAAGCAAGTTCACTTCCTTGCTATGTGCTGAAGGAGTTATTGTGGAGATACCCTCACATATTCATTTTTTACTGTGAAGACCACCTCACATTTTCAGCTCTTACTATAATCATTACCACCCACAAAATGACAACATTCTAGGATGAAGTTTCATGGTTACGAACCAGGCCTTTCAAGTGCCATTATGCTTTGCTTTTATGTGAGACAAGAGTTAGAAAAACATTATTACATCCCTGAATAGTTTTGTAAATGTACAACACTAGATTGTAAAGCAGCTAGAAAAATGCTATCTGAAATATTTAAACAGTACTTTTTAACTTTCTGATTTACTGGAGCACTGAAATACATGAAACTAGCAAATGTAACCCACAGGTGCTGACTTTTTGGACATCGGTAAACCTACTATGGTGAACTGTTCATCCACAAAAAAAATTACAAAAATAAAGATCCAAGATACCAATCACTATCTGAGTGCGCGCATATTCTACTCTAGCAAGCTGGCCAATACAGAGATGCTGACAATGACTTAGCAGAGGAATGATGTAGGATATGTTGAAATGGATGGATGTGCTGGGCTAGTGTCAGCATTTTTAGGGACCCTAACTTATAATCCTGTTGCTAACACTGCTCCTAAGCAACTCTATCTCATTATAGAAAGCTTTATGAGTATTGCACACAGAACATGAAATCAAACAAGAGCATCCAGGCAGGTCTCAATGGTAATGCCTGTGCCTGCTGCTCTTGAAACACTTTTGGTAGTGCTACAGATAAGATGCATGCAGACATTTGACAAAGACTGTATGGTGGCTAACAGAGTCAAAAGTTTTCTTTTCTTTTACAAATGCAAACTAAGAGAAGGACTGCCTTGGTCAAATCCCCCTGACATCTAGTAATGGCTGCCAAG
>NC_056737.1:1914340931-1914450047 GCF_019279795.1 Protopterus annectens
TTCAGACCCCTAACTTTGGGCAGCAAAGCAAAAGGAGGTGGAGTTTCAATACATATTAAAAACATACACACCTCCAGGCTGGTCAAACAGTATGACACACAGGAGACTCCAGGTGCAGTTAACTGTTGACAACACCCCTATTCAAATCACAGCTAGCTACAGGCCCCCAACTTTGACAGATGTCCACTCCACCTATCTGGACCTCTTCAAATCTATCAAGATTCAACCCCTTTACCCTGATCCTGGGCGACTAACTATCCAACCATAGACTGCAAGAACTGATCATGCCAAAACACAAATGCTCAGAGATTCCTTGATTTCATCAATGCAAATAGGACCAGCTGGTCAGCAGCCCCACAACAGGTAAAAATATCTTGGATTTGGTATTAACCAACATGAGTAACCACTGCAGCATCCCTATAGTGTCATCCTCCCTAGTAAGATCAGACTATAAAGCGGTCACTTTTGCAGTCACCATCTCCCGAGACCCCCCCCCCCCCAGCTAGGGTCAAACAAAAAATATTCTCCAAATTACAGCCTCCTGAGTGAAGGAATAAACAGCTTCACAGCCTCTCCCCTCCATAGGAACTGGCACATATGTCTAAATCTACACCAAAGTACTGTACAAACATTTATATAGCTGCATAGAATCAGGAATACCAGACAGGACAAAATCATCCTGCTCAAGGAAGAGTAAACCTGGCTGGTGGACATCTGGAACAAACTCTATAATAAAAGAAAATAAATTGCTGTCCTGGACCAAGAAGGAGCAGGTGCCTAATTGGAAGCAATCTCTCCTTAGCCTGAACAAGCACATAAGAGCACTAGTGAAATCCTTCAAAGCAAACTTGAGTCCAAACTGGCCACAGCTACTAAAGGCAATCATAAGGTGGTCTTCACTTATGTCCGCAATCTCAAAGGAAGCACTCAGATCTGCTCAGAACTGGTGGTCAAGGACACCATATACACAAATGCCGTAGACAGAGCCAACCTGCTGGCAGACAGGCTCAGTGAAAACTTCACTCCTCTGTCCTCCCATCAGGACATCCCCAGCACCTGCCCTCTCCCTTAACTCTAGGGAGAAAGTCATCACTGCCCTATCAAAGGCAAAAAATACAGCCTCCATGGAACCTGATAACATCCCAGGCTGCATCCTACATAACCAGCAGAGTTAGTGGAGGATAGCCACAGTCATCCCACTGCACAAAGCTGAAGCATCCACCAATCCAGGAAATTACAGACCCATCAGCCTAACTAGCCTGATCTGCAAGGCCATGGAATGGATCATGGACCTCATTAACAAGGACATTGGCAACCTCCAAACACTCAGTCCCACACAGTTTGGTTTCGACAAAGGGAGGTCATACCTGTTAAGTTTGGTCGACTTCTTTGAGACAGTCACCAAAGCCATGGAAGAGGGGAAGACAGTGCAGACTGCCTACCTTGACCTGGCCAAATACTTCGATACTATTCCCCATTCAGGTATAACAGATAAACTCTCTCAACTAGGCATCAATCCATATGCTACCAGATGAGTACAAACTGACTCATTGATGGATCCGACCTAGTCAAATAGGGGAAGCCACCTCAAGCAGTAGACCTGTAACGAGCAGTGTACCCCAGGGATTGGTCTTGGGGCCTCTGTTTGGGATATACTTCTCTGAGGTGCAGGCCAAAACCAGTGGGCTATGGTTGACCAAGTTTGCAGATGGCTGCAAGCTGGGCGCGGTCATCAATTCCCCTAGTGATGTGGACATCCTCCAAGAGGATCTCACCCAAACAAATGACTGGTGACAGAAACATGGCCTCATACTGAATGGCCTCAAACTGAATGCCAAAAACTGCATAATAGCCTATGGGGAGAGTGACGTTCCCACAAATTATCACCTTAATAACAAAGTCCTAAGCATGCAATCAGTTGTAAGGTGCTTGAGCACCTAGGTTGATAGTAAACTCACTTTTTACCACCATATTGCCTCTGTTGTACGGAAAGATTTCTACATGGCCCACCTCATCAGTAAGGGTATCTCATCCAGGGACAAGGATGTCATAACATCCCTGTATTCTTCCCTTATAAGACCCATTATTGAGTACAATGCCCCTTTCGGCGTGTACCTCACAAAGCACATGCAGCAGCTGGAGAGACAACATTTGTTCCTCACCAAGAGAATCCAGGACCTCAAACATCTACCCTACACAGACAGGTTAAAAGCCCAGTCTCTCTAATCAGCCTCATACAGACTCCTCAGAGGTGACCTCTATCAGGCATACAAAGCAATCTCAGACCTCAGCTTGATGGGACTTGCTGCACATCTGGAAGTCAAGCTCCACTCGAGTAACATGCAAGCGCGACCTCAACCTGGTCTGTGACATCAATAGGAATTGTTGGCAGGACAGATTTGTATCCCAGAGATGGGCTTCTATGGAAAAGACTCCCTCGCCACATCAAGCAGAGTACCTCATTAAGCCTTTTTAAGTGCAACCTGGATAACTGGATGGGGAACAGAAAATACACCAGAGGGGAGGGGGATTAAGCTGTCAGTCATTCTGAAGTAGAGGCCTGCTCCTTTTTCTGAAAGTATCCCTCTTTTTGCTGGATCCCTTCCTAACTTTTTTGGAAGCTGTGAAGATTGGGTAGAGATGGGTGAAGGCTGTCAGCCTAGCCAAACAGAATTTGATACATAATTCAGGCATTTGTAGATATAAATGTAAAATACAGGCTTGTTTCTTAAATGAGAGAAGCACTGTAAAATGTTAACTTGAAGATTGTAGCAACATTGCCATCTGCTGTAAGGAAAACTAAGTCAAGCATTTCACATCTTTCTTTTGAAATTAAAATTATTTCATCACTGCCTTTGATGTTTTACAATTCCGCTCCTGTCTGGCTAGATGAAGTCTTTCTGCCTATTATTTTAAGGCAAAAGTTAATGACCAGAATTTACATGTGGAATGTCCTTTATTGCTCTATGTATAAAAGAAAGTAAATGTCGTTTCTGTGTGGCCTGGGAACCAGGAATGTGTAAAAGATGATGTAATGTTTAGCAGAACTGCAGTTTTAATTTAAACAGTGAAAACCAGAGATTAAGCATTTTTGTCTTGATACCTAACCTACAGCACTGCCTGTTGTCTTAAGTTATCTTAGAAGTGTGTTTTCTTGTAGAAATAGTTAGGACTATAAAGATT
Source organism: Protopterus annectens (assembly GCF_019279795.1). Lineage (NCBI taxonomy): Eukaryota > Metazoa > Chordata > Ceratodontiformes > Protopteridae > Protopterus > Protopterus annectens. The sequence goes on from NC_056737.1 coordinate 1,914,344,115, forward strand.
AGACTAAGTGTTCTTCTGTTATGTCAGAACTGTACTACTGAATTATTTTAAGTGTCTGTGTGATCTCTGAACTCTTGAATAGCACTGTGGTGTAGTAGTATTGTCTTGTGTTTTTAGTATTTACTATTAAATATTTTAAACCCTTTTCAACTGTGGCTGGTTTATGTAAAGATAAATTAAGCTCTAGAGTACATTGCATGCTTGTAAGTGATCCTGTAATAAGCCCTTCCAAAAAGCCTTGATTGCTTAAGTTACACTACTATTGGATAATATTGCGCAGTAATAATTGGACACCCTTTTAAGGGCCTTTGGGTAGCTGATAATTATTAGCTGGTGGTGGCAGTAATTACTACCGTATAGTCTGGGTAAAGGTGCACAGCTGGAGAATCTGTCAGCCTTTCCCAGGAGTGTCTGTGAAGTTGTATAAATACTTATCTCTAAGTGTGTGTGCGTGTGTCAGCTACTTGGGCAGGGACACGAAACATTGGTTGGACAGGGAAGGTACTTGGAGGTTAGCTTGCCAGCTAGGTTGAGATCTGGACCCTATAGCTATGCCAGGGGGAGTCTTATTGGGGACCTGAGGAGCAAGGGAGCAACCAACCCCAGACTGACTGTGATCTCTGTGTGCACTTAAGGGAAATTGTACTTTACTGTGCGTATTTGTTATCCTTTCCTCTTATACGAGACGCCCTTCTCTGGTGTTAGTGGTGAGGATTGAGGCTCCTTGTTTGCTGGGCCAGGGCACGGGCGTCACAGAAGCTAAAGGAGATCGCTTATTTTGCTTTCTGAAAAAACAGGGATTTTGGAAGATTTAAAAAAGGGGGCTGAAAATTCTTATTAAATTCCTGGATCAATTTGCCTCTCTCAAACAAACTGTTTGATTACCCAAGTAGCAGGAATCTTTCGTGGAGGTTTGTGTTCAGCCTCCGATGCGGGATCCAATCTAAGGGCTAACCGTTTTAGGCGCTGGTTTTCTAGGTAAAGGATTAAAGCAGCCAGATGGCTGTGTAGATTCTTCATCACAAATGATTGACAAATTGAGCAGGAGGAATGGTCGTACTCCTGGGCTGAAGCAAAAAAACACACCTATCATGGGAGTCTTTATGGGCTACCTGGCACCCGCATTGGCACTTTCCCTTTTTACCTGACATCAGCTAAAGGCTACAACAACCAAGCTTAAACGATAACAATTGGCAAAACAAGAAAAATAGAAACCCAATGGGTTACTTAGCTTTATTTATGTGACGTCTGTGAAGGAGCGATCGTACGATGTGTAGGTCCATCTGCGGCTGAAAAGTTCTGAGGCTTGTGCGTGCAGACGTCACATTTAAGGCCCCTGGTTTATGGCCTTACATCTGACGTCCCACGCATGCTGCAACAGCCAAGCTGAAGCTTTTGTATAGGCGCCGATGTATGAGTCGCCTGACGGCAGGCAATCTCAACTAGAATACTGCAACATAAGGAATAGAAGGACATCAAACAAAATCTGCTTATCCAAAGGAGATTTCAAAATCTGATTTTACTTTTTTAGAAAACGTCCAGCCAGCCATCTCATCACAACAGAAGTCAATGTAGCCCTGTACAATGAGGCAATGCAATCATACACACACTTCAAAGAATATTCAGACACTTGAGACAAGAGTAGCAACAGCAGCATTCAGAAAGGACCTTCCATAGGAGGGTAATACAGCAGACAAGTTAAAACTAACCATACAAGTTAACAAGCACTTCAACATTGGAGTCTTGTATGTTCAGGATGAAGGCTAAAGAAAGAAAAAAAATCTCTTTCCAAAACTTATCCAAAGGCTTAGCACTGACTAGAACTTTGTCAGTAGCCCAGGAATAAATAGAAATAGCTGCTGGGTCAGACCTAAGGTGAGAAAACGAACACTTACTAGATTGAGGAACTTTATAAAGTCTATCTGCTTTTTAGATGACTGAAGGTTGACCATCAGGATAACTGTAGGCTGACATAACAGGAGGAATAGGGTAGTATGTGTCATAGCCACTTGTAACAAATTTTAGTATCTCCTTAAGGGGGGGGGGTACATTATTCATCCTGGACACAGTTTCAGAAAAATAAAACTCCTCTTACAGGAGAAAGTGAGGAAACTCTCAGAATCTGAATCAAGTACTTGTGAAGGAAATGCACAAGTTCTGACCTGGTCATTATCAGAAAACTCTGATAAAACATCCCCAGGATTTTTGGGATTGGGAATTTTGTTTACATTTTCCTGCTTTTCCACAGGATTCAGAATCTGCAATAAACCCCCCTTAGACAAGTTAGGTAACTCACCTTTATTAACAAACACATTGTCTTTAGGTGGAATACATCTAAACTTTTTTTTTTTTTTTTCTTTTAAGGGACATCCTTAGGAGACAGACTGATGGAATGCACTTCACTTCAACCCATGAAACAAGTATTTTACCCTGACCACCCTGGGTAGAACCTCTAGGAGTAACTCCCATAACTGAAAAAACTGCTACTATGCCCGGTAATGAGGCTAGGACAGCCGCACAAGATGTAGTTAACCTCACATCTATGGTGGAGAAAAGGTCTATACCAGACAGTCCTGGGGAAACCAGTGAGTTGCCTGAGTGAGAAACTGTGGCCACTACAGAGTCACTTCCAATGGCTGTGCCCATGGTGCAGGCAAGGGCTCGATTATTTTTATTCAGGTACAGTGGGAGGGGAAACAATGGGACTGGTAAGGTATCGATGTTCCTACAGAGGAATAAGCTCATTTGTCAGTTAGCACTGCTGGAAGGAGTCTGTCAAAAGGCAAGTTGTTAGTCTAAGTGTTAGTACTGCTTGTAAACACTACTTCCCTATTTAGTCCCCCAAATATCACAAAAGTAAATGCACAAACAGTACACTTTAGGACTCCGCAATTCAGAAGCATCTTTTCAGAGAAAAAGGCATGTACTTAAAAGTGAAGGCAAGTTGTCATGAAGTGTACACAAGCATTAAAATACACTTACAAGCCCTTTAAACATAACTCAATTTCACTTGCACAAAGTACAAAAGCAGCACATTTTTCTCACAGCAGTGCCCCAGACCTAGTTAGTTAGCCCCAGCTACTAAAAATATATCCACTGATAAGACATTTCTGCTAAAATGTCAAGACGGTATATTGTGGATATTCTTAGAGAGAGCCAGTGCCCAGTATGACAATGGAAGACTCACAAGCTGCTCCAAAAACTTATTATTCGTAGATAACAATCATGTTTAGCGTTTTTGTTCCCGTTAGAATTCAGTCAGGGTTCTGATGATGTTCTAATTGGAAAAGAAGTGCCAAACCTGGTTTTCTATGAATAAAAAGTTTTGGGAGTAGCTTGTGGTTCTTCCACTGTCCTATACTGGTTATTAGTTTGTCTTCTGAATTACTACACCCAGTGCCCACTGTCCATAAAAAAATATATAAATTTGAGTGGAAGGGTTCCAATCATCGATCCTGTGAAGCCCAGTGTTACACTCCCTTCTCAAGGGTGGCAAAAAATACTGAACAAACTAGTGCCCATGCTGCTATTTTCTCTCTTAGATCTTGAGGCACCAATATCCAAGAAAAAAATGACAGGAGCTCAACCCCAAACACTATTTTAATGAGTAAAACAACAAAACACCTCAAAGCTTTCAAGTTACAAAACTCTTTCTCAATTTAATTACACATCTCATTACCTTCACAGTGTTTACTTACACTAGTGAATCATACATATTCTTAAAATCATATGGCTTATTACATAGCTAAAGGCAATTAAAATAAAACAGCATAGTAAAAGGAACACACATACATATAAACAATCCCAGACTAACTAAAAATAACTTATAACATCCAAATATAAATAAAGAATATATTACATATTATAAGTATTACTAACAACTATACTATTATACTAAATATTACGATAAAAATAAATACTACTTGCATACATTTTTATGTCCATTTTTCAATATGGCCTTAATACCACTGGTATTATTCAGTCCTGGTATTTTATCACCCCTGAAATAATTACTTCAGTCATATTCAATCATCTCTGTTTTATCCACTAGGTCACCTTCTCTTGCATTGCGATGGACAACTTGTAAAACCCTAAACTTCAACTTATGATGAGGGTCCACAAATAAAATGTGTTTGCTCAGGACACTCGTCTCAGCTTTTCTTTGAATTTCCGAAAGATGCGACCCTATCCTTTCTTTTAATTTCTTATTAGTTTTACGTATGTAAAAGCACTCACAAGAGGTGACGTTAGCAAGATAAATCACATTCTGAGTATTACATGTAGCAAAAACACGAAAAACAAATTCCTTCTCTTTGATGGGATGCTTAAAAGAAGGGTCAGTATTAATATTTATGCAATATATACAGTTGTGACAGATGCAATATATTCTTTATATTTGGATTTTGTTATAAAAAATGTTTTGTTGGTCCTGGGCTTGTTTATATATGCGCGCGTGTGTGTGTGTTACTTTTATTATGCTGTTTTATTTTAACTGCACTTAATAACCTATGTGATTTTAAGAATATGTATGATTGGCTGTTGTAAATTTTTAAACATGGCGAAGATGAGATGTGCAATTGCATTGACAAAGAGTTTTGTAACTCGATTCTTTGCTGTGTTTTATTATTTTACTCATTAAAATAGTGTTTGGCGTTGAGCTCCTGTCGTTTTTTCTTGGATATTCTTGTTGCTTTGCCTTCAAGTGCTCTTTGGACACTAGGACTGGTTGGTTTTGTGCGTTTCTTGCTTTATACTGCTCCTGGTGACCCACCTGTTCTACCAGCCAGTGTGCACTTTTTCTATGGAACCACCGCCCGGACCACCTACATTTTCTACAAAGTTTGGTACATCTAACATCTATGCAAACAGCTACAAAGTCATCTTATGTAAGATTACAGCGTTCTTCAACAGTGAATGTGAACTCCTTCTTGGCATTATGTAGTCAACAGACTGATGCTGTAAGTAATTATTCTGCAAATAATGACGAACTGAATGAGTTGCAGAAAAGTGTTTATAGGTTCATAGATTAGTACTAAGCTAACTGCCCTTGTGAGCCATTTTAAGCTTAGCCAATTATTCCTTGTGAGACTCAAACCCTGCACCTTGTGTTTGTAAGGCAAACACCTTAACCATTAGGCCACCCTCCTTAGAATCCAGAACTGAGATGTATAAAAAGGCTTCAATGGCAAAGATTAAATTTTGCTGCATATTTAGACCTAGGTATAGTACCTAGAGGTCTTAGAACTATTAAAATGCCTACATGCTGGAATAAATATCCTGAACTGTTGAAGCAATGGCGATAGCTGTATTTAAATCTGAGTACTGAGTATATAAAACTGACAAATAATTTTTCTCTTCCTTATGAAGCTGAATTGCTAGCAGAAAATGAGATGATGCAAGATAAGACTGTCAAGTCTACTTCCTTCCATTTTAATAGCTAGTGATTACAACAAGATGTTGGATAGACTGAAAAGAAGGGAAGCAAAATCATCAGTTTAAAAAAAAAAAAAAAAGGAAGCTTACTTGGAACTTGAATGACTTTAAATTAAATCATGTATTGTCTTGGCCAAAAGAAAACAGGCAATTTATCACAAAAGCTGGTGCCCTTTTAAGAAATGAGATAGTATTGCAGATTGAGGAAATCCAGTTTAAAAAGACTAGTGGCAGATCCGCCCCTTCCCTTTAAAGTGAAACTGAAGTTGGTGCTACTAGATGTAGTGAAGCAGTGATGGATTTGGATAGCTTCACTCTGATTCAAAGTGAGACTGCAGCAAGCAAGTTTGTGTCTGAGGTTAAGAATTTTAATAATACAACTGAGGCAGCACAGTGGTGCAGCAATTAACGTTGTCGCCTCACAGCAAGAGGTTCTCCGATTAGTTCCTCAGCTGGGGTGCCTTCTGTGCGGAGTTTGCATGTTCTCCCTGTGTTCGCATGGATTTCCTCCAGGTACTCAGATTTCCTCCCACATTCTAAAGACATGCACCTGGAGCGTTTCTCCCTGGGCTGCCGCGGAAAATAGGCTCTGTCCTAGTCGGACTTTCCCGGTCAACAAATGTTAAATAAAATAAAGAATAGAAATCCTGAAACAGCAGATGAACAGAATGGTGCTGTTTTGAATAATTCTGCGAGTACCGTTAAGAATGCAACTGTAACTGGTAATTCTGAAACAATGAAAGAGAAGAGCAAAGGGGCTGACAGTTTCATAGCCTCAAACCATTTTTCATTACAGCTGCCCATTCAAATCAAAGAACTACTCAGAGGAAGGAGCAAGAGCAGAAAGAGGAGTCGGGACAGAATACAACTAACCACACAGCATGGGATGGGGACAACACCTTCAGAAAAGTAAGACCCAATAGTAAAGAACAAACACGCAAAGACTTAATTTGTTACTCCTACAGTGGTTAATTTCTCTAAATTGTTATTTAGTGATGCTGAACTAATGCTTTTAGATGAGAGGCTTACTTTTGTCCCTACTGAAGGGGCTAAAATACTTACTAACTGAACTCAGGCTATTTATTAGAAATATAGATTTAAAGTTATTGTATGGAAGTAATAGTGTAAGAGATTTCTTGTTTAAGGAGACCAAACACTTTTGTACCAAACAATGCTCCAGTAGTGAAAGCATTCTTGCAAACGTGTGAACAAGGGATTTCTGAAATGATAATGCATCAAGTTAACTTTTTAAATAATTTACTTATGGAAAATTTGATTACACCTGAAATATATAATTATCTTTGTGTCTTGTATCCTATTATTCCATTTATTTTTGGATTGCCAAAAATCCATAAAGATTTATTAGTGAGGCCTATAGTCTTGGGGAGCTCCTGGATTACCACACCCTTGTCTAACTACCTTGAGAAACAGTTACGCCCATTATTAAGTTTTAGTAAAAGTTTTATTCCGGACACTAATGATTTTCTTTCTACACTCAGCCACTGGGCCATAGAAAATGAAGGCAATGGCATTTTACTTGTTATAATGGATGTTAAGTCCTTATTTACTGTGTTACCCAACGATTGGGGAGCACAATGTGTTATACAGTACTTGTGAACACAACATGTTTACAACTTCAAAGATAGAAATGTCATGTTCAATGTTGGACATCGTGTTAGAAAATACCAGTTTTCTGTTTAATGATGAAGTTCATCATCAGCAACTTGGGGTGGCTATGGGCACCCCGGTTGCCAACAGTTACACTAATATTACTTTATCAAGGTGGGAAGAAATGCATGTTTTTAATGATAATAAATTAGCACCATTTAAGAATCAAGGTTTGTCTTTTTTTAAAGCGCTTTGTGGATATTTTTTTGCTATGGATGGGAGACACTGATGGGTTATATGCATTTGTTGAGCATTTACGTCATACAGCTGAGTTTTTGGTATTTGATGTTAAATGGTCCAGAGAAAAATTTTTTTAGATGTTACAGTAAATTATAATGAAAAAAGTTTAATACTATGATTTATAGGAAATATGTGGAATCCTTAAGGTACGTTGTTCACTCAAAGTATGCACCCTAGGCATTTGTACAAAGGAATAGTCAAAAGTCAATTTCTTAGAGTCAGCAGGCTTAACACTAGAACTGAAAATTTTATACAAGATATTGATTATAATGTTAATGACTTTTGCTCTAGAGGCTATATTAAGTTGTTGGAAGATATGAAGGATTGCTGTGATAAATGAACCGAGTAATTTAGGTGCACCATACTTTTCTAGACAACTGAATAGACAACAAGCTGCTAGTAATAATTCTGAGTGCAATCATGGGTATATTATAAAATATAATAGACCCAGTAATAAGATTAAAATATTATACATAAAAAAATGGACCATCTTACAATCGAATGCAAATGTTAAAGTTGTAGGTAAAGAGTCAAAGTTTATTCATGACAGAGAAAAATAATTTTAAACCGTATTTATGCTACAAGGATGCGAGTTATACAAAATCTGGATACCACTGCATGCAATCACTGTGGTGGCCTTTTTGCTCCTTTGTGATAAAGACGGAGCAAAATCAGCAAACTAAGGAGCATACTGAGATGGAATTGAGGATGCTAATGCCATCGGAAAATCTAACCAATCTTACACCCTATGAACTGTCTGATCTCTCAGTGAATGATACCAAGAATCCTGGCATTACAGAGATTGATGGTCAAACAAACAGGAAATGAAAAGTACTGGCATCAAGTCTAACTTTTAAGGTCAACATTAGAAATCAAGGATGGCTTCAATGTTGAAAACTCAAACACTGACTTAGTTAACAACAGCTTCTGAATGTATCAGAGCCAAGATCAGTGTCGGTGAACAAGAAGAATCTCTGCCCTAGTAACAAGTGTCATTGAGACACGGCAATGAAGTCACCAGTTCAGAAGGTAGCAATGTCGCAGAGGGTTATCACACTCTGGGTTGAAGCCAGTCAGTGATAGCTTAATCAGTTATGAAACAGAGAGTGCTGGAAACAGACCCAAAACTGTGTAGAGGAAGGATCCCTTTACTTGCTGCTCTGGAAAGGGAAGAACAAGTTACATCCATGACTGAGTTAAGTATCAAACCACATCTTCCCCTTCTTGCCCCTATCCATGGTCCAAAAATAGACAATAACCCTTCCAAAATAATTTTATTCCTTCTTTTCTGTAAAGCTCTTGCTCTAAACTGCCACAAATCTCACAGATGGCATCTAAATTGCTCAACCCCCAGACTTACAACACAAGGTGCCACCATCACGGGGAATTGTGTCCAAAGAATAAGTTATGGAACTCCGAAACCTCATCTTTAGCCATACTGAAAAGCTCATACAATAAAGGAGCAGGAAAAACACCCAAAAACAAACTAACAAAAAACAAATCCAACCTTTAAGCACAACTAGCAATTCAAAAAGAGAAAGACTACAATAAAAAAATTAATTACTTTTAATTCTAAGCTGGCTAGAAGGTGGCAAAACAAACTACTGACTTGATGGAAGGGAAGTACCAGCAAAATAAGAAGTTATGTACTCACCATAATGTTCCATGTTTGTTGTCCATCTCGCCTTCACTCATTGCTGGATGGGTTTGGAACAGAGAATTGGTTTCGACTCGGCCTATACTAAATCTCGAGAGCTTCCACCGGCTTGAGGCTATATCCTCATCCCATCATGCTTAGGGAAAATTACCCAGATCTTGCTTGCAAATACTAAACTAGTAGTACCTACATAAAACTGTGTCCAATAAAGAACTAAGGAAGAGACTGAGACCATGAACTTCCAATTTTGAGAGACCTCTCAATCCTCCAGGAGCGAAGGCTGGGGGAAGGAGGGTGGGACGTAAGAATGAAGGCAAGATGGACAACAAACATGGAACTTTATGGTGAGTACATAACTTCTTAATGTTATGTTGCCCTATCTTGCTTTCATTTGTTGCTAGATGGGACAGCGTCCCTAGCACCTTCTTTCTTGGGTGGCTCAAGGGAAAATACTCTCAGAACAGTGGACCCAAAGGAAGCCATGTTCCTGGAGGCCAAATCCAATTTGTAATGAGTAATAAAGGTATGAGGCTTTACCCATGTAGCTGCAGCACAAATTGAATCCATCGGTAGGGCTGGCCTGAAATGCCAACAAGGTTGCAATTGCTCTTGTAGAATGACCTTTTATCTTTCCTGGAAGTCCTCTATTTTGAGATGTATATGAGAAGGTTAAACAATTAGTAAGCCATTTGGAAAGCGTGACTTTGGATACTGGTGTGCCCTTCTTATCTGAAAAGGATACAAACAGTTGGTCTGATTTTCTGAATTCTTTGTTCTGTGTAGGTAAAAACCCAATTGCCTGTGTATGTCCAGTTGATGTAACCTGTATTCTGCCTTGTTGCCATAGTTTGAGAAAAACACAGACATGTCAATGGATTAATTTAAATTAGTCTCGGAACATACCTTAGGAAGAAATGAAGGATTAGTTCTCAGGGGGACACACTTTGTGGAAAATCAAGTGGGGGGGGGGGGGGTGTACTGACAATGCTTGGAGTTCTGATACCCTCCTGGCAGACGTGATGGCTACTAAGAAGGTTGTTTTCCATGTTAAGAACTTTAGATAAGATGATGCAGGTTCAAAGGGAGGAAGGATCAAAGTAGACAAGACCAAGTTGAGGTCCCAAGGAGCTGGTGTTTCTTTCACTGGAGCCTTAGCAAGAAGGTACCTTTCAAAATGGCCTTGCAAAGCCTGTGTGACATGATTTTGAATCCCATTTCTCCAATATGGTAGTTTGATATAGCAACTAATTGAACTCGTATGGTAGCTGCTGCTGGACCTTCATTGAAAAGTTTTGCTAGAAAGTCTAAAACAGATGTGACGGGGGCTGTGAATGGATCAATGTGATTATTGAGCACCCATCAGGAAAACCTTTTCCATTTGTTAGCATAAAGATTTCTGGTTATAGCCTTATGGGATGAAATCAGAATATGTTTCACACCAGGAGAAATATCCAGACGCCTGGCTAGGAGTGGAAGGGGAGCAGCCAAGTTGTCACTTTGAGGGTTTGAATTGGTGGATGGAGTGTCCCTGATAGATGAGTCAGGAGGTCTGGAACTGGGTCCAGAATCTACGGCTCCATTTGTAGATGGGGACAAAGAAAGGGGAACCAAATCTGATGAGGCCAGTACGGGGCTATGAGTATTAACCTGCTTCTCAATGTGTTGGCTTTCTGAAGAATTTTGGGAATCAAGGGAAAGGGAGGGAATGCATAGAGAAGACCTGGGGGCCAATCTACAAGTGCATCCCTTGGTGACTCCCCCAGATGGGGGATCAGGGCAAAGTAGCTGCTGCATTTGGCATTCATGGATGTGGCATAGAGATCACAGCAAGGCTGGCCCCACTTGCGGAAAAATCTGCTCTGCAATTTCCTGTTTTAGGGACCACTTATGGGATATTAGAATAGCTCTGCTGAGTTTGTCTGCTATCATGTTGGATTTCCCCGGGATATGGGCTGCTATTAGAAAACTTTGGGAAGAGACTGCCCACTGCCATACTCTTTGGGCCTCGTGGCATAGGGGATAAGAACTGGTTCCTCCTTGCTTGTTTATATACCACACCACTGACATATTGTCTGTCTGGATTGCAATTGTTCCTACTGGAAGGGAGTTCTGGAATGCCTGCAATGCCAAAAGCACAGCTCTCATCTCTAGGATACTGACATGCAAGGGGTTCTCGTGTTCCTGCCAAACTCCTTGGAAAGTCTTCCCCAGGTAATGCCTCTCCTGTCCTATATGGGAAGCGTTCGTGGTCACTGTAGCTATTGGTCGTGGGGAGGTGAATGGTCTGCCCAAAACCATCTGAGTAAACTGAAGTCACCAGCGTAGATCCCTTTTGCAGGATTCCATTATGATAATCTTGTGGGACATGGGTAACTCCTGCATGGACCACTGGGTGAAATGTAGCCACTGGAGAATTCTCATGTGCATACGAGCAAGGAGTACCACAGTTATTGTTGCCGCCATGGTACCTAAAATCCTCAGAATAACTTTCACTTGTACTTTCTTCTTTAAGAGGTTTTTGACTTGTTGATGTAAGGTTTGTATCCTGTCGGGAGGAAGTTTGGCTACCATTTCTCTTGTGTTTAAGTCTGCTCCTATGAATCCAATATGTTGTGATGGCAACAAGGCAGACTTTCCAAAGTTTATCGTGATGCCTAGTAGAGAGCAAAGGTGGATGGTGGTGTCTCTTGCTTTGGTTAGTAGATGCTCAGTCGTGGCGGCCAGGAGCTAGTCGTCCAAGTACAGAAACACCCGGAATCCTAGACACCTCAAGTGAGCAGTGACTACTGCCATGTATTTGGTGAACAGTCTGGGTGCTGTAGTGAGACCAAAGGACACAGCTCGAAATTGGTAATGACTGGCTCCTTAGCCAAAAGTGTAAATGACTCCTGGATCACCTGTCCACCTTTATGTGGTAGTATGCATCCTGGAGATCTATTGAGCACATCCAATTGTCTTTCCCCAAAAAGGGGAGTATCGACTGCAATGTCACCATCCAGAACTTTGACTTCTTTATGGACTTGTTTAGCCAGCTGAGATCCAGAATGGGCCTCCAGTCCCCTGTCTTTATTGGAACTAAAAAGAACCTCGAGTAAGTCCCAGATTCAATTTGGTCTGTGGAGACATTTTGGACGAGTCTTTTCTAGCAACTTTTGTAACTCTAGGGTTGCCTAGTCCCTCTGACTGGGTGAAACATCTGGGACTGATTTTTTTTCTAAAGAGGGAGAGGAAAAGGGTATGCAGTAGTCTCTGGATATGATTGCTTGTACCCATTTGACTTTTATTTTTAGCCAGGCGTTTGGGTACAGTGACAAGCAACCCCCGACTGCCTCCAGAGGTGGACAGATGGGCCTACTTTTAGGAGTGCTGAAAGGGCCTACCAAGGAACATATCCCTGTCACCTTGGTTTTGTAGACCCCCCCTCTGCCACTTGGTCGGCATCTTCCAGTATTTCCCCCTCTGCCCCTGGGGAAGAATCACCACGTGCATCCGGAAAGGCTCTCTGGGACTTATGGAACTACATTTTCCTCCCCTTCTGGCCTTTGGGATAAGGTCTGGTAGGGAGGGAGAAACGGATTCCAATGGCAGAAAGAGTCTTTCCCTCTTGCTCACACCTGGTTAGAGTCTCTTTCACTTTTGGCCCGAACAAGGACAAGCCATCAAAAGGGGTGTTAATAAAGGAAGACTTGAAGGGCTCTGCAAAATCACATAACTGCATCCAAGAATACCTCAAGGAGATTCCTGTACCCGCTGTCCTACTTGCTCCAATAGATGCGTAAGAGAAGTCGCATGGAAGAGTTTACCATGGAATTTAAGGTGGAGAGCGGAGAGGTCACTGTTTGAAACTGCCGCAGCTGTAGAACCTTGGAGGGTATCTCATAGCTCCTTCAGGAATTCCCTCTGAAGCCTAGTGAAATGTGTCACACAGTTCAGCAACCTAAGTGTAAAGAAAGCTGATGAAAAAATACACTTTCCATATCTGTCCATCGTATGAGACTATTTGGTGGATGGACAGATGAGTAAGTCTCAGACAATTCCTTTTTGGTGGCTGCCGCCACCACCATAGCATCTACCAAGACGCCTCTTGCGAGGAACTCTATCAGAAGGCGCAGTAATAAATTTAATTGACCTCCTAGGAACAGGTTCCACAGACTCTGGAGAGCCCCACGCCTTCTGACTGACTACATTCATGAGCTGGTCGAAAGGCGTAGTCACCCAAGAGGTAGAGGGGCAACATCCAAAAGCCTCCAGGTACATGGACTCATTCTCAGAAGGGTTAATGGATTTCCAGCCACATCTCTGTTTAAGGATCTCCAGGATGTCCAAAAAGGAGATATCCACAGAAGGTGACCATGGGGACCTTTCTGACTCATCGAGATCCATGTCTGAAGTGATGGATTCCTCAGGGGAATCTAAATGTTTCCTCTTACATAATCTCTTCCGAGGGACCTCTTCAGAGGGGTAAACTCAGGAGAGGTTTTGGAAGAGATGGTTTCGCCCAGTGGGAGTCCTGGGACTTCGGGTTTCCACACCTGGGAGGGAGAGATGGCAAAGAGACAGACTCTGGCTTTCTTGGGGGAAGAATGCTAGGATCCGAGAGTTGAGCCATCTGAGGTGACAGAACTCTCCTTGTGACCTCGAAAGCACCACGGCCCACTTCAAGGGAGCTCCCGGCGATGAGGAACCAGGAGACTCCCCCCGAACCAAGGCAGTAGGCTCTGAGGCCGATGTAGGTGCCGAGCTCACCTGCACCGAAGGCCTGAGAGGTAGACTCGAATCAGACAACTGTCCAACACGACTCTACTCCCTGGATCCGACGGGGGAGCGTTGGCCCCTAGACCCCTCAAAATCTGATGGAACTGAGGAGGTCGAAGCAGTAGTTGGGACTGAAGACCCCTTTGTAGGTTTCGGCCCCAACGGTTCCGCTTCAATCGGATCCAAGCACTCCGGCTCCGAAGCCACAGCATGGGCCAGTGGAGGAATCGAAGGGAAAGTGATGGTTGTCAGTCCCAAATCCTTTTGGGTCGAGGTCGACAAAATCTTAGCCAGTGCCGATGTCTGTAAAAGCCTCTTGAACCACCCGCTGCACATAGTCGTCTGAAAGACTCAAGGATCTCACTGATTGTAACACTGAAGAGACCAGTTCCAGAAATGGGGACTGGCTCTGAAAGATGGAACTCTGTCGGCTCCGAAATCACTAAAAGAGCCGAAGAGGTAGTCTTCTCGGGCCTGAAAGCCTTCCGGTCCAAAGATGACTCTTCTGCATGCTTCTTCATAGGTTCCGATGATGGAGCCATGGAAGATGACCTTTTTGAGGATTTCTCCAATCTAGAAGATGGAGACTGATGGGAGGATTTAGAAAAACTCTGATTCCCTTCCAAAGCTTCAGTAAAAGGTACCTTCAGCAAGTCCCTGACTATCAGCTTGTTCTTTCTCTCCATTAAAACTCTGGAGATGAAAGCATGGCAAAATGAACATGATTCTTGTAGGCAGGCAGCACGTAAACAATACACACAACTGGTGTGTCCATCTGTCAAAGACATCTTCTGGGTGCATCTGTCACATTTTTTAAAATCCGAAGGTATAGTTTCTTTAGAATCCTGCGATGGAAGGAAAAAACTCTAACCTTCCTTTAAAAGTAGCGGAATACTCAAGCCATTGACGGCTTTAAGAAATTTCTGTACGGAATCACTACATGCTGACTTTCTAGTTCATGGAGAAGACCTGACATTCTGAACTGGAAAATGGCTCTCCCTTTCATGGATGCGCGCCATTTTTGCAACTGCATCATCAGGAGCTTAACTGTGAGAGTCCAGTTTATCAAGGGAGACTGTATTTGTGCTGCTTTCTTCTGGACATCATGTCTGACAAGATTGTTTTGGTCTTTGGAGCAGTGTGAAGCCTTAGTCTGAAGAAGTCTCCGAGTGAGGAGATGAGAGCGCTCACTACTGGCTTTGGAATAAACTTGGTTTTATCTTCATATGGACACAGCATTTTATTTTTGTTTTGGATTTATTTGCTTGCTGCTAGCCGAGGAAAATCCCAATAGGAAAAGACCGAAAAACTCTCTAATTAAACGTGTTTGGGACTGGGAAAGGGAGAAAAACAACAAACGGCCTAGTGGTAGATGATAGCCAACCACAAAGAATAGCACAACAATGAACCAGAAAGGATCTACAGCACACTCCTAACACTAAACTCTACAATACACACAGGATTTTGTCTAGAAAAAAATGATTAGAAAGAAAATATTTCCACTTAGCCTTGAGCCTAGAGGAAGCACCCAATCTGTTTAGCAGCAAACGACATCTTGGTAGTCTTCCCTAAGCATGATGGGATAGGGTATAGCCTTGAGCTGATGGAAGCTCTCAAGCTTTAGTACAGGCAGAGTCAGAATCCATCCAGCAATAAATGAAGGTGAAATAGGACAACTTAACATGAAATAATTTTATGATGACAAATATGCTCAAAACACAAACATTAAAGACCTGACCTGAATATCATAACATAAAAACAGGGGGATTAAAATACACACCAAAAAATTTCAAAAGCCCAATGAAGGAGCCTGAAAGCATCACTTAATGATATGTGGCAAATGAGATTTTAAGAAAGGGGGGGGGGATCAGAACATTATAAGGGTGAAGAGGAGGAATTCTGAGCCTGGAAGAGTCTCAAACTGCAAAGCAACTACCTGGCCTATTGTTGAAATGAACAGGCTGGGATCACACAAGATGCAATTTTTCAAAATAAAACTGTAAACTTAAAACTCACTGGTAGAAATAAAATGGAGCTGGATTCCTTTCTGCTACACACTAGAAGGTAGAATCGAAAGGCAGGACAACTGTAGCCTACATCCAAATTTAATGTCAAAAGTAACACTGATTTAGAAAGGAGTCTTAACTGAAAAATGTGTTTAGCCAACATGCCAAGTTAAGGAAATAATTTATCTAGCAACCTCAACACTTATGGCCAGAGTGAAGATTATATATCCTTTACAAACAAAATCAAAATGTAAAAAAGGAGGTTGAACAAACCATAAGATGATTGCTATCTTGGATTCTCTACACTGCTTTTATACACAACTGAATTCGCAAGATATTTCCTAAACTCTTCCATGTAAAAGACAGTTTCACCAGTATTAACAGCAAGTACTCAGGCTGCAGGTTATGAAAGTGGAGCAGTGGGTACACACTGCTCGTTTCCATACACAACAGTTATATCTTCCAAATGTACCTGATCTGAAAACTTCTGGTTCAGAAAATAGGCTCTTTTCATCTTCTCATCTGATGAGAGTTCCAAGATGCGCCTGGGTTTTTCTTTGGCACTCGCACATAAACTGTTTGCAAAAGAAAAGTGGGTAAAACTTTTAGCAACCTACTTAACAACAAACAATCATTTAACAAATGCTTCAATGGCTCATGTAACAAAGAGACTCCTCTCAAGAAGGCAGTACAGTGGAAATGATACTAATGATACCCAATGCCTTTAAAATTACATATTTTCCACCTATTCTTTTATTTTTAATTTGCCTAGTTTCCTTTTATTTCAGCTCAGACATCTGTCTATGACTAAATTCCCCATGTTATGTATGATACCGTAAGAGCAATCCTTATGATGAACACCAGAAATTTCCAGATGAGCAGAAAGAAAAGAGCACTGCCAAGGTCACCCAAGAAAGTATGCTAAGTCCACCTAGAAAGAAAAACACAACAAAACTAGTGATGACTATAGTTACCATATGGTACATTAAGGAGCAGCAAACAGAGCAGTCTGTGAAGTTTAACTTCTGGAAGTCTACTGGGATACAGCTGGTGAAAAGTTATGTACTTAACACAACAATGGATCCATGTTGTCTGCTTCTGCCCTTCTTCAACAAATGGGCCATCAGATCCGTCTCAGATCTGACTTGTCCACTCTCAGACTTTGGCTCCAAGGCTCATGCTCTTCCCCTTACCCATAACTCCCTTCCCTGTGGTAAATTACCTTAAACTGCGTTTGCTCCTTCCCCTATAACAAAATAAATTGCACTTTCTCCAACAAAAACACTGCCAAGAAAGAACGTAAACCCCCTGAAACACACAATCTGACGAGTACATGTCCTGACTGTCGAGGACAGAGTCCCCAGCTACCATAAATCTTTGGAGGACTCGTGGAAGGATATTTCAGAGGATGGCTGGCCCAAAGAAGCTCTGGACCTAGACTACAAGTCCAGCTCATAATGAGATACAAAGGTATGGCCCAGCAGACCAAGCAGCTGCAGCACAAATATGAAGTGGTACTGGGGCCCTGGAGAAGACCGTCTGATTGAACTGACCAGATGAGAGACTGTCTGCATGCTCCTGAGACCCTGATTGGGTAGTTTAATGGGTGATGAAGGAGAGACCACTGTATGGCTACGGTCCACTGAAGAACTCTCATATGAAGGCGGGCTAAGGGCATCAGAGTGATTTTCGGGGGGGGGGGGGACAGGACGATGACGACACTCAAGTAGATGAGTCTAACCCAAAGGTTTCCAGAAACACAGATTCCTCTGGGTTAGGGCTTTTGGAAGACCAACTACCCTTTTGGCGAAGGGTTTCCATGATGTGACCTGCGATACCCTTCCCCTTCATCGAGATCGGTGAAGGATTCCAAAGGGGAATCCAAGTGTCTCCCTTTTACACTGGTGCTTCCAAGGGACCTCCTTAGCAGGTGTTCCGGGGAGGTACTGGAAGACTCCGGGGGTTCCAAATGGGAAGCAGACTGAAAATCCTTTAGGACAGGTTGCCCCGAAGAGGAAAGAGTAGATGTCTCAAAAACAAAAGCATCTGGAGGGGACTAGAGTCCAAAGCAGGTACAGTCGAGGCTCTTCTGGGTGCACAGAGAACTCTTGCCACCACCTCGAATGCCAATGGAGATCAGGACACCATAGGCACCCCTACTGGAGCCAATGATATTGACAGGGAAGCTATACGAACCCCAACAGCCCCCAAATCAGTGAGAGGAGTCGCAGCTGAACTGTCAAACACCGAAGCTCCGACAGGAAGAGACGGCTCCGAAAATTTTGAGCCATCAACCCCTTGGAACAGACAATGAAATTACGGCTCCAAGAGTTGCTCGGCTCTGAAACAGTCAGAGCTGGGCAAGACAGGGAGACTGTCGGCGTTAAGGTAACTGTTCGCTCTGATGTCTCGGCTCCAAGAAGGCTGAGACGTGATAATTCCAAAATCTGGGGTTGGATCAGAGGAGAAGAGATAGGGGTGAAGGCAGGAATATTGTTCACTGATCCAGGAGGGGACAGAGCAGGCAAGATCCCTAACTGAATCTGTGCATTAAAAATGTGACCATCATACTGTCCACCTCCTCTTCCAAAAGGCTTTTGTAGGACTTGGCAGAAGAAGCTACCGAAGCTGGCCTAGAAGAGGGCCCTGGCTGCTGCAGGAAAGGGGACTTTGGTTTAGATGTCACTGGCTCCTGGGAGAAACCTGCTTAGGAGAGGAGGCTTGTATGATGATAGGTGCCAAAGCTATCGACTCAGATAGTCTTAAAATTTTGTGGGAGGTTCCCCCAACTGGTGAGGTCTGCTGGGGGATCTCTTCCACTGTTTGCACTTCTTGGCAGGGGTTTGAGCACCTGAAGTGGAAGCGGTGGCTGTGGAAGGGGTGGCTGAAGAAGAGGAACTAGGGAGGAGTCTCTTTGAATTAAGTTTATTACGGTGATCGACGAGTGACCACTTATTAAAGCCAATACAAATCATACAGGCAGAATCCAGATGAGCCCCCCCCCCAAACACACTACACATTCAGAGTGCGCATCTGAAAGTGGGATTTTGGGTTCACAAATGCTGGACTTTTTACATCCAGAGGGTTTTGAGCCAGCCATGCTGGGGGGGGGGGGGGGAGCAATAGAGGCAACGAACACACACAACACACACCAAGCAGTTAGAAAATATATACGCACTAAAGAACTAGAAGCTAGCAAAAAAAAATTATTTTTTTACATATATATCTACAGATATAAAAAAACAGTAACTCTCTTTTGAAACTGCCCTAAAACCGAAAGAAAGGAAATAGGAAAGATAACCACTAACAAAATTAACAAATAAATTGCAAAAAAGTCACTCACTGACCAAAAGACAGCCCCAAGGAGCTCAGAGTATAAGAAGCCAATGCTTAGCGAAGCTTGGATAATGAAATCCAAGGGATTTGGAGGAGAGAAGTATCATGGGTAGGGGAGAAGCTCAGATGTTGCAGCCTTCAGCTTTGGTATGTGGCCAAGTTGGATCCGATGCTTGGATCCGAAACCCATAAGTTGAAGAACAAATGAAGGCAACATAATCATATCTAAAGTTATACATGTGCTCCAAGTAATACCAGAGGTGACCAAGTTTAGACGCACTGTATATCCAAGTTTCTGAAGGGCCTTCTCTGCTTTTCTTCCCTGTTGTCTGCATTTGCAAAAAAAACAAATAAGCTGAATGGTAGAGAGGAAAAATCTAAACCCCTCTTGGGAAGTATAGGTTCACCAAGAGGGATAATTAGCCTTTTCAAAAGATCAGATACACTTACCACACCATAAGAAAGTCTAAAGCTCAGATGCGATGGCTATGAGTAAAAAAGTCCTCTAAAAATGCCCACCACCAAGTTAGTAGACCTAAAATTGTAGCAGACAAGCAAACTAATCTACGGTTAACCCACCTTTACCTCCATGTATGTATATTTGTCAACTTGTTAGCTACCCAATTAACCATGCTAGAGAAATGCTGCAACAAAATAGCTAAATTTGCAAGTGATATTACTATAGAACCCATCATCACAAGATACTAAAACAGATTATTAACATGTTCACAGTCATTTTCCAACCTGAAAAAAGCCAAATATTAAAAATTATTATCCAACCTTGCTACCCATCATCTGGGGGCTCTTCACTTTACAGAGAAATTCATACTGCACCCAATTAATACTGCACTTGACTCACTGCATTCATCTCATGTCTCAAAAACTTGCATTTCCATTCACCACTCAATCAACCAGAAATCCTTCAAGATACTACTAAATAAACAGCTAAAGGTTTCAAGGCTTTGCTCATGCACCACACCTAGCTAATCCATCTACACTATGGTTATCTACTCATCTCATCCTGCTTTAAAATGGCAATATATGGCCACTGATTTCTATCTTATCCTGTACTACAGTGGCTACTTGCCTACTTATACTATACCATACTCTCCTCAACCTTACATTGTTATGAAATTTCACTTGACTACTGTTCTACTACTACTGTAAAATACTATGGATCCAAGCTTTGTTAGTCTACACACATTCTGATCTACTTTTGAATGATTTCTCATTTTACTTTGCAGCCTGTATTAAGATTATAATCTTGCATGCTGACTTCATATCTACCTTGTCAATGGTTTTGGATTTCTCACTGTTGGATGCTCAATTTTTTCCAAATTATTCTATGCTAAAACATCCACTACACAATGTATGCATGTAGCTTTCAGAGCTCTTATGGAGCTTTTCTCCCATAGCCTCCATTGAAAAGGATTTTCTACTCTCTTGGACTTTAACTTTATATTTACTTATTTATTGAAAGTGCAACAGGAGATACAAGTCCTTCAAGTGTGTGTGCATGCGCATGCATGGGGGTGGGGTGGTGGGGGTTGTGGAATGCAGCACTCCCTTAAGAACTTCTAGACTAGCTAATGTTGGACCTCAGTTCTGCTCTCCGCAGTGTGGTCATGTGTACAACCACCTGACAAAATACACACTAAGCATGGATACCTTAGACCAAGGGCACAGAAGTATACAAGACAGATCAGTGTAATCTGTTGGCTAAATAAACAGGACAGAACAAGCTATCTCTCTGCCCAAATCCCCTCAGATGTGTGGGCCTGTTGAGTAGTTTGCTGCATATCAGCCTCAATCACTTCAGAGACATCCACCACCATTGCCAAATCTAAAGCCATTTATACAACCTGATGTTCTTTAACTTCAGTTTTATCATAGTACTTATTTTCTAAGCACTCTTACACTAACTGAGAAGCAATGTAGAGAAAATTATACCATACCACAATACAAAACTATTAATAAATGTGAGATTCTGAGCACAAACCGGACGTAATAAGTGAGTTAAAGTTCACAACTGACACAGAAGCATAATTGTAAAATGGATTTCCAACCTGGGGCTTTCAAGATGGCTGCACACTGATCATCAGTTTAATTTTAATTCTCCTAGTGTGAAAAACGTGACAGATAAGGGCTAGTAATTCTGCCTGTTTTAGTAAAATTCAGTTACTGGCTAGTAAGTACACTGCCTGGATGCTAGCAACGAAACTTCGAGAACTGAAATAAAATCAGCTAGAAAAGGTGAACAGAAAACACTGATTGGGAAGAATCCACTCAGCAAAAACCTGTTCAAGCTTTAACTTTGGTATAAAAGATGACTTCCAATAATTTACAGGAAAAAATAAGTCAAATGTGCTCATAGCTGATTAAAATAAATGAAATACTGAAGGAGTATATGAACTCAAATAACAAAAGGCTTGGAATAAATGGAAGAATCTTTAAACAGCTACTCATATGAACTGACAAAACTACAAAAATCAGAGGCTGAAATGAACAAATGGCTGGCCGAGTATGAGACTGCTCAAGAGTAGCAGTTTCAAAATATGGTTGAGTTAGAAGACAGCATTGACAGGTAACCTGAGATTTTCTGCTGTAGCAGAGAAAATTAACAGATCACATTAATTTTATGAAAGCACAAATAAGTATCTGGACTGGTAATTCCACAGCATGATTTGTTAACTGAAAGGGCACATCATACGTGCATGCTTCACATCTGGCCGTGAGAAAACAGCCAAGACCTGTATTAGTAAAGATGCAATCCTACTAGCAGAAAAAGTTGATCCTGACAAAAGTGTGACAGAAAGGCAAACTATTAAAAATTGGAGACAGGAGAGTGTGGAAAATTATCATTCCCTGTTCTCCAGGCAGAAGAGAAGCAAATTTATCCCAGCAATCAGGGAATGTTGAGGCGCAGGTTTGAAATTCAAGCTGCTATATCTGTCTTCAGAATATTTTTCCTAGAGGATCAGTCATTTTTTGATGCAGAACAGGCTAATGATGTGATACAAAAATTTGTCTAACAAAAAGTGAGCCATCAAGCAGAAGGGGACTCTGCTTCTCATTTCTCTAATAATAAAGCTCATAGAAACTTTGCCAGTGAAACCTTTTTCCAATGCTCCAAAGGAAAATGCTTGAGAGAGACACAAACAAAAAAAGTACAGGAGTTAACTAGACGAATCCTGAGTATCTTGGACTTGAACGAAAGTCCAGAGTTGGGAGATGCAAATGAACAGGAAAATGAACAGCAATACTGAACTTAATGAATACATGCTAGACTATAAAGTATAAATCACATTTCTGAAATATGGCTTCAAAAGAAAGAGAGGCTGAGAAAGACTGGAGTTCTGTTGACTTTTTTAAAATTGTGGTGGGACTTACAGGCATGTGCCCCACTTCATGTCACTGATGTTTGGAAAGACGCTAAAAGAGGCTGTAATAAAGATAATTTTTGTTCTTAACAGTATTCGATCCACCAGGAAAAATATTCTGAAGACAGATACAACAGCTTGAATTTCAAACTTGCAATAAATTTTAGTGACTGATGTGTGTGTGATGGAGATACTAAAAAAAAACAAGTACTTTTTTCTTAGTTTTAAGAAACGTAAGCGTTATAATGTAAAAAGAGAAGAATGACTGGGCAAAAAGCATGTTTGAGTTAATGGGTTGTAAATCTTGGGCTGCTGAGTGGGGGATGGGGTGTAAAAGTACACGGAATATAATACATGTGTACAGTTTAAATGTTTTTTTTTTTTTTTTTTTTTTTTACTTTTGCACAGGTGAATGTATGGATTTACGCCCTTGGCTTAATCTAATGACATTTGTTTTATGTAAGCAAGTTTTTTTTTTTTACTTAATCGAGAGACTACAATGTTATGCAGTCTCTTCCAGTAGCAAATAAATCTTCGGCGTTATTTGAGAAGTACATTCTGATCTTATCTTTCCATGCAAACAAGCTGAAAAAGTGAAGCCAATGAATCAAGAGGTGTGGACATCACTTACTAATAGAAACATAAAATTAAAAGGCACAAGGGCAAGCAAGCTCAGTAAAAAAAACAGTTTGAAATTACTGGAAGTGAACAACAGATAGCAGCTTTTCTGATAACTAAATACTTACATTTACTAGAACAATGTATACTTGTGTTTTATTTAAAGATACCAGTGCACTTTTTCTTAAGGCTAAAAGTTAGTGCTTTTCTGAAACCATTTAACAGAGGAATAAAGGCAAGACACGAGCAGACTGCAATTGGGTGTAAGCAGGAGCACAGGCTGTACTATGCTCTTTAGCATGGATACCCTTAAATGATAGGTAAGCTTATGTCTGTGAGTACAGCAGTTGATTTGGGACAACTGTTCCCATCAGGTGGGTTAAACCATTATTTGAAGATGTACATAATTTTGTGCATTTGTTTTAATAGGTTACGGGTCTGTTCTGTGTGTGCATGTTTTTTGTTTGAAGGTTTTCATTGAAACAAATCCTTGTAAAATGTGATATGTTCAAATGGAGATCACAAGGAACAACTGTATAAAGGAAAGACCTGTCAAATATTAGCAGGTGCTTGTAATGCAAAAGCTGGAAACACATTTAAAAAGCTGTAATATATATATATATATATATATATATATATATATATATATATATATATATATACACACACACATATATATATATATATATATATATATATATATATAAAACAAGTAGGAATAATAACTTATAATGGTTACTCTAAACATATTTTGGAAAGTGAATGGCTTCATAGGTATAGAAAAAAGTAAGAGCACTTAGTTATATAAAGAAATGCAAAGTGCAAACAGCAATGCTACAGAAGACATCTGGAAATAACTGAGCATGTGAATTTGATGAAGAAAGGATTTCAGAATGGCCATCAGCAGAATATCAAGGACAAAGGAAAGGAGGAGTACTTATACCAACTGCTAAAGGGGCTCTAGTAGTCATAGAAAAGGAAAAAACATAGCAATGGTAGATTTGTGATAGTAACTACTGGTACGGGAGGAAGATTACACTGGCATGTTATTTACATCTCTCTAAAAGTGCTATTATGGAGCTTAAGAAATTTTTGGAAGAAATAATCCACTTTCAAGCAGGGAATATTACTTATAGGTGGGAACTTAAACTTGATTTGCAACAGTAAGGATGTATCTGGGATACCTAGAAGAGAAAATATAACAAAAAGGGGTAGATTTCTGAATACATTTATGAAAATATTTGGTATGGAAGAAATGAATTCAGTAGAAGGAACTCAGAATTTACATATTATTTCCCAAGGTACAATAACTGGGTTAAACTACACAGAAATTAAATTTCACAGGGACGTGCATTTAATTGAAAGCTTTGACACATCCAATAACTATTTCAGATTACGTGCCAACAGGAAAAACATGCAGGGTAATGAAATACAAGACAAGACACCCTCTTCCCCACTTACCTGTTAAAAGAAAGGCATTTAAAGAATGTGTAAAGGATATTATTCAAGAGCTGTTAGGGAAGATAGAAATTTATTTAGAAGTTATATCTAGTGAGTGGGATAAAATGAAAGTGGAGTTTAAAATAGGTTAGAAATAAAAAAAAAAGAGATACTGTTAAGAAGTAACAAGAATTATTTAGAGGGGCTGACAAAGATTAAAGTATTGCAGAATAAGGAGGATCTCACAGAACAAGATGCAATGCAACTGCAAAGTACTACAGAGAAAATAAGGGAGTATTTGAAAAAAATATCCATGAGTTTAGAAAGACTGCTGTTAAGTAGCTGTTTAACTCCAGAGCACAAAAACGTTTAGCACAACAACTTGGGCAACAAAGTACAATAACCAGAGATCCTGTAGTGGGTATTAGAGTGATTTCGGAAAGGTTATGAAAATTTGTATAAAACAGAGGAATATGGAAATAAACAAAAAGCACAATTGGAAATGGAAGGCTTGGGTATGCCAAGGTTAAAGGTAGATGAGGAAAAACAATTAACAGTTAAGATAGGAGGAGATGAGGTAAAAATGTTGACGTATAATCAATCTACAGGAAAGTCTCCAGGAAAAGATGGTATTCCTATGGAACTTTGGAAAGTGGGGGGGAGTGATACAGATCTGGAAGATTTTGTTTAACAGTATTTTAAAAGGAAGGGAAGTGTCAACATCTTTAAGAAATCTGTGGTGGCTGTAATAACTAAAGACAGTAAAGACCCATCAGACCCAGCTTTATATAGGCCCATTTCAATTATAAATCAAGATTATAAAATGTTTATGTCTACACTAGCTAAAAAAATGTCAGATGTGTCGCCAAAATTGATGATCTTGGATGAATGTGGCTTTGAAGAATGGAGGTAACCATTTGACAACATTAACAGAACAATGATGACCCAAAGGGAAGAAGAATGTAGAAAAATACCACTATTGTTTGCGGGTCTTGATGCAGAAAAATAATTCAACAAAGTAGCTGGGATTTTGAGTAGGGCAATGCAAGCATTTGCCTTTCCTGATACAATAAGAAGGTTGATTAGGAGTATGAGGGATTAGTAGCAAAAAGTTTAAGTGGGGAGGATTCCTCTCTGGCAGGGGTGTCTTCTTTTGTGTCATATTTAGTGCCATTAGCAAAGAAAATAAGGGACTCAGAAATCCAATTATATAATTGGTATGGTAACAATATTATTTTGTACCTGATGAAACTAGAAAAGGACATCTCAGTGCTGGAGAACATTCTGAGGCTGTTTCAAGCCTCTTGGGGATATAAAATTAATGAAGACAAAACAAAGGCTATAGCTATAAATGATGTAACCACAAATGAATCGGTTCAGCAATACCCATATTTATGAGCACATGACAAAATTAAGCATTTAGGAGTAGGGGTTAAAAAGGATTTTGTTACGGCAGCAAAGGATATGTGGGAAAAGACTAAACAAAAGATAATTCAGAAACTGGAAGCTTTTGCTTATAGATATGAATAGTAAGATACAAGCAGTGAAAATGTTTTTAGTAGCTTTACTTTTATATATAGGTCAGGCATATTTTTATCAAACCAGAGATGACATTGTGGACAGTAATAAAGATTTGACTGATTTTATCTGGCAGGGAAGAGGGCATGGGTTATATACTGGATAAGTTGACCCTTCCAATAGAAAAAAGTGGTTTAGGATTACCTGATTTGAAGGGATATTTTACAGCTACACAGTTAAGTCTAACATAACATAAGCAGGAATCTATAATTCAAAGTGGAAAGGGATGATGATGAAATGGGGAGGGGGTCGGGTCAAGAAATAAGGAGAGAGGGATTTTGGATGCAGATTCTTGAGGACAATAACACCAGCCATGCAAAATACTATGCTCAAAGTAGCAGGAAATATTCTAAAAACTAAGCCAACATTAGAATGGAGAAAGGATATTCTGCTAAGAGAGATGACTGTAATTAGGGGTACAGAGAATAGGCAAAAAGGGGCTGAAATTTACCGGAGAAAACTGGCAAAGGAACCAAGGTACAGGGAGCAAACAACTATAGAGGGAAAGGTAATAAAATGGGAAGAGGCCAAGTCAACATTTGGACTACAGGCTAGAGACTGCCTTCATTATCAGGGATTGATAAAGAGTATAGGAAAGAAACGGAGAGGGAAATCCTAAGTGAAAGATCTGCTCTGGTAGTTTTTTGTTGACTATAGAACAGAAGCTGTCATTAAAAAAATAACTAGTGCAGCATATAAAATACTGCATGTTAAGTATAGGAATCAATAAGAGGAGGTTCAAAAAATTAGGAAGAGGAGTTGGATAAGCAATTCACAAGGGAACAATTGGAAGGATATACATACGGCTCCCAAATATGCAACAAAGTCTAGAAGATTTAGGATTTTTGCTTGGAAGTGTTTGCATTGGTATTTGCATGCCCCAAGTAGACTCCAAAGAATTTTTCCTCAAGTAGATGGCAAATGTTGGAGATGTGATGGGGAAAAATGAGTTAACTGGGAACGCATGTTCTGGGAATAAAGTAAGTTGGCAGACTTTAAAAATTCCCTCTGTCAGAAATATTGGGTGAACAAATGGGTGCAACTAAAAAATGATCTTTTAAGCTGGGATACAGGATCCAGATTGCCTAGAAATAGTAAGGCTTTGTTAAGTTTAATTCTGGTGGCTAATTACTGGTCTAATTACTAGAAAAAGGAAATGAAAGTCTAAACCTGTTAAATTTGTAGTAAATATTGTAACAGGCAAAAGAACTGAAGTGGGATCTTTAGGAAAGGGTAGAAGGAAATTACATAGAAAAAAATGGAAATTGTAGGAACAATACAGGCAGAATAATGTTCTGGAGGAGGAGTGGGATTTAAGGGAAGGCAGGACTTTAATTTATGTAATGTTGGACAGATATGTGATGTATAATGCTTGTAACTGTGAACACGTTAACATGATTTCTTTCAAGTAAATGGGTATGTCTTAAGTGATTACTTGTAGTCCACTAAATTTAAAAACAAACATCTTGTTTCTTAGAAGCCAAGTGCTTATATTAACTATTGATCAAATCCCACCTCAAATAATGTAGCCGCATCAAGAAAGCAAGTCCAACAATCCATAAACATCCTAACACAGCAACATAAATAGAAGTGAACTTTCCACCAACAGAGCCACTCTTCACCCAGCACTCTGTGCCCATCTGACACCACCCAAGAACAACACACCTAGAACCTCCAAATGAATGGCCAGGGAACATCACAAAAGTCCAATGTCCTCAAAGAAATCCACAGGACAAAACCACTGGAATGCTGAGATGCTGAAAAACACTGATGTTCAACAAACACCAATCATGGACAAAAGTAATTCAAAATCCAAAGTCCAGAGGTTTTGCAAATATGAAATCCAAGTGTAGTCTTGTAAAATCCAGTAAAAGCGCAAAGTGCTCAAAGTCTGAACAAAAGATAGTGCAGGAGACCACTAAGGTCCTTGGGGCTTAAACCATAAACCCTTTCTTGTTCACCAGGGGATGAAAACTATGAGTTCTGGCATTTCTTCCATAAACTCTGACGAGTTGTAGGAACAGCAGAAAGGAACATGTAAACAGCAATTTTATGGAACAGAGAGCAAGCGGGAGGAATGCATTCTCCCACATGGCAATCAGGTCAGTCTACAAAGTGCTATGCCCATTAAAACCCAAGACCAGGTAAGGCTCAACCTGGAGCACTAAGGGCTGGAGTACTGATATACCACCTCATTTATGTCCACAAGTATGTGAACAGTAGAAAAAAACATGACCCTTGTTTACAAGCTCATTACCAGATGAGATCACTTCCTTGCACCTGGGTGGTCTCAAGGAAGGATATTTCTTAGAATGGCAGAACCAAACTGCATCCTGGACTGTACACCTAATTTACAGTGAAACACAAAAGTGCGAGTTGATGACCAAGTTGCTGCTGCACAAATATCATGGACAGGAACTCATCTAGCAAAGGCTGTAGATGTTGCCATTGCTCTTACAGAATGCAATTCGGACTGACTGTAGAGGTCTACATAGTGAATCATAGACAAAGTAAATGCAATTGGCTAACCATCTCGAAAGAGTAACTTTAAAAACAGACTGACCTAACTTCTTAGAGGGGGATAAGAAAACGTGGTCCAGTTTTCTGAAAGCCTTGGTACAATGAGGGTAAAAATCAGGTGTCCAGGCACATCTAATGTATGTAATATACGTTTCCATTTGTTTGAGAAATTGGGAAAGAAAACTAGCAAATCAATTTGTTGATTTAAATTTGATTCGGAAGTGACTTTTGGAAGAAAGGATGGGTTTGTCCTCAATGACACTATCTTTATGAAAGCTCAGGAAGGCAGCTTTACACAAAAGTGGTTGAAGTTCAGATAATTGTTTGGCAGAGGTGACAGCAACCAAAAGTACTGTCGTCCAGGACAGAACTTCATATCTGTGGAATGCTGCAGGTTCAAAGGATTGCTGAGTTAAGGACTGTAGCAAATGGTAATGTCTCAGAGAGGGACTGGATCACACACACACAGGAGGCCTCAATAATAATAATAATAATAATAATAATAATAATAATAATAACAATAATGACAGTAATGCCGCGGTGGTACGGCGGTAGCGTTGTTACCTCACAGAAAGAGGTTCTCTCGTTCGATTCTCGGCGTGGCTTGGGAGGGCCTTCTGTGTGGAGTCTGCATGTCCTCTCCCTGTGGTTGGGTAGCGTTTGAAAGACATGTGCGCGTAAATGGGTGTGCCTTGTTGAAGGTTGGGCGTCGAGCTGGCACCTCGGTGTTTCGTAAAAATCTACTGCCAATCATTAGCGGACCGGAGTTCCGCTGTGGCGACCCCTTACCAGGAAAAAGCTGAAAGAAACAACAATAATGATAAAAAAAGGCCTTAGAGTCTGAGAGAAGCAATGGAAGCATTGTTGAATCCAACATGAAAGTTTGAGATGGCTGATAACTGTACATATCAATTAGCTAGATGCTGACATGAAAAGTTCTGAAAGTAATTTGAGGATTTTCATTAGACGCTCAGACAGAAAAGTGTTTCCATCTGCTCTTGTAAGTCTTTTTAGAAGAATTCCTCTTGAGAGGATAAAATTAGTACCGTTAGGGAAGAAAGCTTGCCATCTCTGTAAATTGTTAAAATTGGAGAAACCATGCAGTCAGTTTTAGGGTTTTAAGGTACAGTACAGGCATCCCAGAAGGGTGTGTGAAGAGATCCAGGTGGGTGAACTAAGTGAGGCCACAGAAAGGGGACCCATACCGGTCAAGGCCAGAAGGGGGCGATGAGGATTACTTTGGTCTTGTGCTCCATTGCTTTCGGGATGAACGTAAAAATAAGAGGAATGGAGGAAGGTGTAAAAGCAGACCTGGGGGGCCAAGGAAGGGCTTCTGCATCTCTCGGTGATTAATCCTGTGGAGGTATAAGAGTAAAGTAACTTCTGCATTTGTTTAGGTATAAAGCAAAAAGGTCACAGCAAGGTTGGCCCCAGCAGCTGTAAATCTCTGTTGCCACTGCTTTGTTGAGAGACCACTCATGACACAGTAATATAGTTCTGCTCAGCTTGTCCACTAGGGTGTTGGATGCCCCAGGTATATGCATTGCTACTAGAAAAAGGTTCAAAGACATTGCCCACTGCCAGATTCTCATGGCTTCTTGGCAAAGACTATATGATCTGATTCCACCCTGTTTGATGTACCATACTACTGACATTGTCTGAAGGTATGGAAATCACATCCTAGGGCAAATGGTCTTGAAGTGCCTGCAACGTAAGGAGGATCACTCTTAACTCTAAGACACTGCTGTGAAGGTTGGCCTCTTGGATGGTTGGTTCTCACTTCGAAATGCCCTCCTACCCAAGAAGGGAGGCGTCCATGGTCACTGTGGCTTTGGGTACCACAGGAGAGAAGTGCTTGCCCAGAGTGATTAAGTCAGATGTGATACACCATTCGATATGGTTCCTGCATACCTGCGTGAGCCGAATTTTGTGGTGAAGGGGATGAAATCTCTTAACACTGTACTGTTAATGTCCACTGTAGAACTCTCATTGGGTATCTGGCCACTGGGACCATCAATATGGAGAAAGCCATTAGTCCTAAAAGTCTTAATATCCATTGAGCCTGGCAATGTGGATGATTTATTACTTCAACAGCCACTGATTTGATTGAGTTGATCGGCAATGAGGGTAGCTTTACTATTTGACGAGGACTGTCTGGCAGCTTATGAATTCTGTGCATGGAGTAGGCTGCAGTTTGTTCTTTATGTTGATGGAAACACCCTGGGTGGATGATCCTTCTAGCAGGAATGACTGGTGTGTTGGAAGTAGATCCTGGAGGTAGCAGTTAAAAACCAATCATCCAGATGTGGGAATACTTGGATCCCCTGAAGGCTAAAAAAGGCGGCCACTGTTGCTATTGCCTTGGTGAACACCCAGGGGGCAGTGGTGAGACTGAAAGGCAGTGTTCTGAATTGGAAGTCATCGGCTCCCACCCAGAACTGGATCTCAGCGATCGCCCTTGAATCTTTATGTGATTAGTAGGGATCTTGGAGATCTATAGAGCACATCCAATTGTCCTTCCTCAGAAGAGGTAGAATGGACTGAACTGTGACTATCCGGAATGGTCTGTTTTACAAATTGATTTAATTCACTGAGATCCAAAATTGTTCTCAGGTCCCATCTTTTTTTGTAACTAAATTTAGCCTTGAGTAGATTCCAGATTCTAACTGGTCTTGGGGGAACCGGTGGATGACACTTTTGAGCAGGAACTTCTGCTGCTGCAGATTCCAATTGATAGGTGGAATTTTAGCAATCTTTAGAAGCTCCAAGAATAAAATGAAAAAGGGAAATATATGACCTCTGGAAATAACCCTTAGCACCCATGAATCTTGAGTTATGCATTGCCAGGCTAGTGGGTGTAAGGAGAAGCCTCCAGAGTGCAGCAGCCGGGCAAACATTCAGGGACACTGGAAACCTTGATTTTGCAGACTGCCTCTGCGGCGAAGCCCTGTGAAATTACCTCTACCTTCTGGGAGGTCTGTCCCCAGAACAGTCCTGGTAAAAGCCTTGAAATTATTTGAACCTCATCTTTCTACTCCCTCCGATTCCTGCAGAAGGGTTGAAAAATGGATTCCAATGGCAGACATGGTCTTAATGTCCTTTTCACTTCTGGCAAGTGTCTCCTTGACTTTCAGTCTAAACAAATTGGAAACGTCATAAGGGGCATCGATGAAGGACGTTCTAAAGCTTTCAGTAAAGTCATATAGCCATATCCAAGTATGAAGATGGATTGTAATACCAGTACTGGCTGCACAAACTGCACCATCTACTGCATTGGAAAGCAGTCTCATGGATTACATTCCTATTTAGCTTAAAGGGTTGACAACTGGGACTCCACAGTTTTTTGATGTCCTCTAGTAAGTTACCCGCCAGAGAACTTGAAAGTTCCTTAATCAAATCCCTCTGGAAATGTGCCAAATAAGCCATATAATTCAGAACATGAATACAGAAAGTGGCTGAAGTGCATATTCATTTTCCCTATCTAGCCAAAGCCCTAGACCCCCTGTTAGGGGGATGAACAGATGAACTTTCTTTGGAAAGTTCCTTTTTTTTGGCTGCCGCTACCACTATGGCATCAACATGGGGACCCTTAGCCCAGAATTTTCTATCCTTAGGAGCAGCTAAAATTCTATTTTCTATCCTTAGGAGCAGCTAAAATTCTATCTGGCATTTTAGGGATGGGTTGTGCCACATCAGGCTCTTTCCAAACATTTCGAGTAAGGACGCTGACTAATGGGTTGGGAGGAGGGACCAAGTAGGACATTGTCGGGCCGGACCTGGAGGTTTTGAGAAACACTGACTCATTGGAAGAAGGGGCTTTGGTGGGTGATCTCCCATGCTGTTTCATTAATTCTAGGATGTGTCCAAAGGACTTCAGAGTGGGACTTGAAGAACCTCCTCTCTCATCTAAGTTAGTGTCTTCTGTAACAAAGTCAGGAGAGGAGTCAATATGCTTCCTCTTGCAAGTCCTTTGGCAAGGAATGTGCCTTGGGATCCATAAAAGAGACATTTCAGAAACAGATGAGTGACTTGAGGGTTGAACAGTCTCAAAGCCTAATGGATCCATCTGTTCCTGTCTATCAGAATGAGAGAAGCAGGGTACAGTCTTTAAAGGAAGTCTGGATGGTTCCAAACTCTGGGAGCGTACCAGACATCTTGGTTCAGTCAAAGCCATTTCCAGAGCCTTGAAGGCTGAGCAAGCATTTGGAGCTAAAGAGCCAGCCAAACTGGAAATGTTAGAAGCCCTCTCGAATTCAATGGCTGAAGGCCCGGAGGAGGACCTTGGAATTGAGCTGTCAAGTGCTGAGGCCCAGAGTGGCAGTGACTGCTCTGAAGGTCGAGTCGCCCACTTAATCACCAAAGCCCTAGATCCAAGACCCTGCTGGACCTGAAAGCATCAGAGTTGAGCAAGTGAGGGAAGAAATTGAAGCTTAAGTTTTGAAAGCCGTTAACTCAGACGCTGGTACTGCGTGAAGACTGGATCCAAAATATACAGCCTCCGGGAATGTGGACAGGGTAGGAAGCTGAGAAGACTGAAAAGCCAGGGAGCAAGGAACTGATCCCAGATCCTTCCTCGAGGATGGAGCCGGGAGAACTCCCATCTGAATCTGTGTGCTCAGAAATGTCATCATCCAGTTGATATCAAACTCCATGAGACTTCTACTAGAATGGCCAGGTCTGGAAGAAGTAATTACATGGCAAGAATATGAACACTGGTGTGGCCTCATCATTGTACATCCACAAAACTTTGACCTCTAGGCTCTCCAAGGACCCTAGAGATGAGGGGGAACTAGGACTCAGACTGCCTGCACATGTAAAGTTCATGCAAGGGTAAACATACTACTGCCAAACAGGAAAATAGGAATGGAAGTAGGACTGCAATGCAGCAAAAAGGTGGCATTAAAGGTGAGAAGCTAGCAATGGGGCTGGTGTGATCTTAAGACCTAACTCGATTGGCATGACCTTGCACACTTAAGCTCCCAATATATATCAAATGGCAAGGGGGATGGATGACAAAGGGCTCAATGCAATTATTTTGATGCAGTGCAACATAAGAACATTGGGAAGCACACCCACCAAGATGGGAGCTGCCTCGGCCTGCTCCATGATCCCTGGCTGTGGCAAATTCCACCAGGTACTTCTGAGAGGATGGGATGTGGTGTGCTATAAGGTGTTCAGTTCAATCTGACGTCATCCTCATGAAAGGGATCAGAGTATGCAGGAAGGTACTCCGTGGTGGCAGGGGAACAAGCTGGAAGCTTCATGGGCTGAACCAGTAGGCAAGCTGCACCATCACTTGCATCCGCCACATTTTTTCTTATGAACAGCCCTATCTAGTTTTGCAGTTTGCACAGTGGCTTGTTTTATGCTAGCTGACAAAACGTAGCAGCAAAAATGACATCTGGTCTACATTGCTTGGCAACCCAAAAAATGTGTCCTATTTTAAACCAAAGCCCATTTCAGCTGCGGTAATGGGGAGATCCTACTACATTGTCCATGGTGGTTCCATGATGACAGCATGAAAATGTATGCAGCTGTCTTGGTGTACCAATAACATTTCCATCTACAGTAGCCAAGTTCAATTCCATATAAAAGTGAGTATGTTCTTCATGGTCAACCTGAAGAGTAGCTTTCAGGCAGAGAATCAAAGATTTGTAAGCCACCCATATAAAGATGAACATGGCAACAAAGCACTTCATTTTATGCTACTGTAACTGCTAGGTTTACGGTCAATACTTCAGTTTTCATAACTGTCTCACACATCTCAACTCAAAGTTTTGATTCTCACATAGGGTAATTGGCTTGGCTGCAAATGGCCCACAAGGGCAGTTAGCCTAGTACTAATCTATGAATCTATGAAAAAGGGGACACAGTCACATGTCACAACAGACTTTACACCTTGTATGTAAATATACAGGTCAGGCATATTTTTATCAACCAGAGAAGAAGTTGTGGACAATAAGTAATATAGTTGAAGGAATTTATCTGTGAAGGGAAGAAGGCAAGAATGAAGTGGGATAAGATGATCCTTCCAATAGAACAAGGTGGCTCAGGATTACTTGATTTGAAGGGATATTTTAGAGCTACACAGACAGGGCTCTATATATAACACAAGCAGAAGTTTATAATTCAAACTGAAAATGAATGACATTGAATTGGAAGAAAGTTCAAGAAACGAGGAGACAGCAGGATCTTGGATGCAGACGCTTGACAATAACAACCATACAGAATATTTTACTCAAAGTTGCAAAAAGTATTCCAAGAACTAAGCCAACACAAAAATGGAAAAAGGAGATTTTTGCCAATAGGGATGACTGCATGTCGAGGTAAAGAAAGCAGCCAAGAGGGGGCTGGCATTTACTTGATAAAACTGGTAAAGGAAACAAGTTATTGGGAGCAACTAACTAGAGAGAGAAAGGTAAGTGTGTGTCATCAGGCCAGTTAGAAGTTTGGACTGCAGGTAAGAGACTGCCTTCCCTACCAGAAATTGGTATCAAGAGTATAGGCAAAGAGAAAACAGATAGGGGAGTCCCAAGTGAAAGATATAGCTATTTGACTTTAGAACAGAATTTGCTGTTAAAGGGATAATGAGTAGGGCAAATGAAGCAGTACATGATGCCTATAAGAATCAATAAAAAAAGGTTAAAAAAGATTAGGAAGAAAGACAGGAAAAGCAATTTACAAGAGAACAATGGGATGGCATATGTATGACTCCCAAGTTATACTCAGGTAGACAAGAAGTGTTGGATGTGTGATGGGGAAGTAAGATATAACCAGGAACATGTTTTTTTTGGAGTGTAAATGAGTTAGCAAATGTTAAAAATGCCATGCAGAATACACTGTCAGAAATATTGGGGAAGCAAATGGCAGTAACTAAGAAAACTATTTTTGTGCTGAGATACAGGATCTGAATTGCCTAGACACAGTAAGGCCTTATTAAGTTTAATTCTGTTGGCTGCGATAAAAGTAGTTACTTGACAAAAAAGAAGTTATGTACTCACCATAACGTTCCATCTGAATAGTTGTACTTCATTTGTCTTCAACCTGTGGCAATTCGGATCTGGATTGGATCCCAGATGGCCGCTTCACTAGCATCTCATCTGAGCTCCAAGCTCCTCCCCTTAAAAATAATGCCCCTCTATCTCCTTCCTTCCATCAGATCGAGTCTGCTGTACAAGAAAACATAAGCCCGACCCAATTAGACATTACCACTAAAGGGTCTTCACATAACCTGAGGCCAAGCATGAGCAGGAGAGCCACAATACTGCCCTATCCTACATACCAGGATAGGACAATAATGATGTCAGGGGAAAAGATGGGGGGACAGTTGAAGACAAATAAAGTACAACTACTCAGATGGACCGTTATGGCGAGTACATAACTTCTTTATGTAGTTTACTTCATTTGGTCTTCAACCTGTGGGTCAGAGTCCCCAACTACCAACACTAGGTGGCCCTCACGGAAGGATAATTCCAGAGCACCACAGAGCCAAAGGATGCCCTACTCCTGGATACAATGTCCAATTTGTAATGAGATATGGAAGTGCGAGATGAGGACCAAGTAGCTGCAGCACAATCATCATCCAGTTATACCCTAGATCAAAAGGTCGCTGATGTTGCCATAGATCTAGTTGAATGGGCTTTTACCCGACCCGGAGAGGAGATACCTCTATCAGAATATGCTCAAATGATACATTGTGAAATCCAGCGAGCAATGGTAACTTTGGAAATTGATTTGCCTAGAAAAGGTTTGGAGTAGGATACAGACAACTGGTCATATTTATGAAAATATTTTGTTCTGTGGAAATAAAGCCTCAGTTGCCTGTGCACATCCAATAAATGTAACTTGAATTCACCCCTATTTTGAAAACTTGGAAAGAAGACAGGCAAATTGATAGTTTGATTGATATTTGCTTCTGATGCCACTTTAGGGAGAAAGGAAGGATTATTGTGCAGGGAAACCATGTCTTTATGAAAAACCATATATGGGACTTTGATGGACAATGCTTGAAGTTCCGACACCCTCCTTGCCGAAGTAATAGCCTTACTTCCAAGAAAGAAACTGTAAATCTAATGATGCTGCGGGCTCAAAGGGTAAGGTAGCAAGGAGGTGTAGGATCTTTCACTGGGGGCTGTAAAAGAAAGGTACCTTTAAGGAAGGCTTTACAAAGTCTAGAGGAAGCTAGAGAAGCCACATCTTCCCCACATGGAAATTAGAGATGGCAGCCAGTTGGACTAACAGTGGAAGAGCTAGCACCTTGGTGAAAGCTACCAGCTAGAAATTCTAGAACAGCCAGGACCTTAGCCGTAAAAGGATCTAACTCCCGTTGAAAGGTCCATAAAGAAAAACATTTCCACTTGCTATGATACACTTTCCTGGTGGAAGATTTGTGAACCTCCACCAGTATGGTCTTAAACTGAGATGATAAACCGGGAGTCCTATTCATTACTGGAACTGGAGCAGTTTCAGGCTGTCCAGGTCTGGGTGAGGAATCACCAAGGGATGACAAATGAGATCTGGAACCGGATCCAAGATCCACGGTCGAACTATCAGGTGAGACCAAAGAGAGGGGAACCAAACTTGGCGAGGCCAAAATGGTGCAATGAGGACTACTGAGCTCCCCAACCTGCGAGCTTTCTGAAACAACTTCGGGGAGACAAGTAACTGGGGGTAACCATAAAGAAGCCAGAAGGCCAAGCATGACCTAGTGGATCTCTGGGGGCTTCCCCCGAGGAGAGTTCAGAGCAAAGAACTCACTGCATTTTGCATTGGAAGGAGATGTAAAGAGACTGCAGCAAGGATGACTCCACTTGAAGACGATCTGTTTCGTTACTGAAGGATTCAGAGACCACTTGTAAGGCATCAGAATAGTCCTGCTGAGCCTATCAGCCAGAATATTGGACCTTCCCGGAATATGCATTGCCACTAGAAAGCGGCCAGTGGAACTTGCCCATGTCCACACTCCGATGGCTTTGTGACAAAGGGGGTAAGATCTGGTTCCACCCTGCTTGCTTATATGCCAGACTACGGACATGTTGTCTGACTGAACAGCAATCATCCCCAGAGGAAGATGGGCATGAAGGGCTTACAATGCTAGAACTGCCCTCATCTCCAGGACACTGATATGCAAATTGGTCTAGGAGGGGGACCATGTGCCTTGGACCATTCTTCCCGAGCAATGCACCCCCCCTCACCCTAGCTGGGAAGCATTTGTGGTCACTGTGGTGGTGGGAAAGGCTGGGAGAAATGGATGTCCCTTGACAAGATCCGGGGAGAGAACCTACCAGAGAAGAGAGTCTCTGCATGCCAGGGATATACTAATTGGGTGGGACAGAGGTAGGCCCAGAAGAGACCACTGAACTGCTAGCGTCCATTGAAGAACTCGCATGTGAAGCCGTGCAAAGGGTAGAAGACCAATTGCGGATGCCATGGAACCCAGAGCCCACAGCACTGACTCTGCTGATGGAAGGAAAGTCTGTAGGATGCACGATATATGGAGTCTTAGATTGTGGACCCTCTTTGGGGTGAGGTAAACCATCATTTGAACTGTATCCAGCCGGTATCCGATAAAGTCTAGACTCTGACCTGAAGTTAGTGAAGATTTGCTGAGGCTGATGGTAATGCCCAGACTGTTTGCTAATATTAGGAAGTAGTCCCTGGTTTGGCAAAGTAGACGCTTGGTAGGGGCAGCAAGGAGCCAATCGTCCAGGTAACCTGAAACCTCTGAAATCTCTGGTGAGCCACTACCACTGCCCATTACTTTGGTGAACACCCTGTGGGCTGAGGTGAAACCAAAGGGTAGGGCCCTGAACTGACCGTGATTGTTCCCTAGTCGTAAGCAAGAAACTTGTAAGTGTGCCTGTTCATTTTGATGTGATAGTATGCATCCTGGAGGACGATCGAGCACATCCAATCCTCTACCTGTAGATAGGACATAATAGACTGAAGGGTGACCATCTGGAGTTTCGCCTTGGCTACAGAAAGGTTCAAGGTGGAAAGATCCAGAATTGGTCTTGGGTCCCCCATTTTCTTAGGCACCAAAAAGAACCTGGAATAGATACCAGATACAGATTGGTCTGGGGGGACGGGCTGGATGACTCACTTTCTTAGCAGCTTTTCTATTTCTCATGCTGCTACCTCTCTCTGCGCGAGTGGAACGTCTGGGAGGTGTTTTGGTGGGGGAGGTGGATCCAAAAACGGGATGGTATAGCCTCTGGATATGATTTGTAACACCCAACAGTCTGTTGTTATGGACTCCCACTCCGTTGAGTGTAATGAAAGATAGCCCCCGACTGCCTCCAGAGATGAACAGTTGGGCAGCCCCTCAGGGCTGTTGTGCGGGTCTGTCTGAGAAAGGTTCTTGAGATCTGATGTTCTCCGGACCTCATCTGCCTCTGGGCCTACGTCTATCGTATCCCCCTCTGCCTCTGGGGGAAGATGAGTCCTGAGTGTCCTGAGAGAATTGAGACTTCCAGAACCACATCTAATTTGCCTCTTGCTGACTCCTCGAAAAGGATCTTTGAGGGGTGGAGATGCGGATACCAACAGCAGACAGTGTCTTCCCGTCCTCCTCACTCTGGACTAGGGTCTCACGCACAGACTTCCCAAACATGGAAGAACCATCA
The DNA here is from genome assembly GCF_019279795.1 of Protopterus annectens. Lineage (NCBI taxonomy): Eukaryota > Metazoa > Chordata > Ceratodontiformes > Protopteridae > Protopterus > Protopterus annectens. The sequence goes on from NC_056737.1 coordinate 1,914,383,371, forward strand.
TAGTGGGCATTGGCAAAGGGCACCCTGAAGAGTTCCGAAAACTGACATAGCTGAAGCCAGGCATGCTGCCTCATAGCTACGCTGGACCCGGCAGCCCCAGGGTCTCCATCCGTGCCATGGGAGAGGAGACGTATTTGCGACTGCTTTCAGACTGGCCAGGTATGCAGAAAATGTTTTCTTGCTCTCCGCCAATGTTGACTCTAGGGGCGACTCAGCGACTTCCTTGACCAGGCCTCACTAACTGGATGACATGCACCGTACAATTCAACGCCCTTATGGAAAAGCTTGCTGAAGCATATACTCTCTTCCCCAAATGATCCATAGTCCTCAACTCCCGGTCAGGAGGATGGACAGTAGAGCTCGCCTGCACAAGCTATTTCTTGGTGGTGGCTGTCACCACCATAGAGTCTACTGGGGACCCCTTACTCCAGCTAGTCCTGTCTAGTGGGGGGCTGAGTACCTTGTCTGGCCTTCTTGGGATGGGTTCCACAGTGTCTAGCTCCTTCCATGCCCTGGTGGTGATTAGGTCCACAAGTGGATCTGCGGGGGGGAGATACCCCCAGGTGGTAGATGGGCCTGTGCCAAATGCCTCTAGGAAGACTGACTCATCTGGGGTTGTTTTTTGGGTGGACCACCCTCCTCTTTGGTGCAGGAGTTCCATGATGTTTCCAAAGGAGGCATCCTCGAGGGGGTGATATGGGTGAACCTTCCCTTTCCTCCAAGTCAGTGTCATTTGTGAGCGACTCTGGAGATGAGTCCAGGTGCCTCCTTTTGCACATTCCTTTGTGAGCTACCTCCTTAGCGAGACTCTCTGGGGAGGACCTACAAACTTCCTGCTGTTCCCAAGTGGGAGCCTCCTGAGGCAAAACAAGCACAGGCTGTCCCTGAGACGACAGAAGAGATGGAGCTGTACCCAGAATCGAGGCAGTCGGGGAAGAATCCGAAGAAGAAATGGTCAGGTGTCTCGAAACTGCATGTAGAACGTAAAGAAGCCGATGGCCTGGAGTGCCGGTGAGGAGAGGCTCTGGACAGTGCTCTGTACACCTCTGGCTCCAGAGAGAATCTGGGTGAACGGAGCCAGGGGGTACTAGGCCTAGAAGAGGTCTTTGTTTTGGGAGGAGGACCTGTTGGAGCAGAGCGGTCCGGGGATCGCTTCCTTGGTCTGTCCTTTCTAGATTTCTCCCTGTCCACAGGCCTCATGGTGGGAGGTTGAGTCCCAGAAACCTGGGAAGGGGACGAAGCAGTAGCGGCCACCGATGTGACTGGGCTAGAAGTAACAGGGACGGCCATCCCTGATGAGGGATGAAGCCCTTTCATAATCAGCTTAGCCCTTCTGTCCTTGAGGGCCCTAGGATTAAAGCCTGGGCAAACAGCGCAGGCTGTGAGTAGATGGGCCGCGCCAAAACACACTATGCACAGAGTGCGGCCATCAGCTGGGGAGAAGTTATGGCCACACTCAGTGCACTTCTGAAAAACAGGCTTGTGGGTTTCAGCCATGCTTGGGAAGTAAGGCCCACACACACTAACAAGAAGGGGTGGGGGGGGGGGTGAAGACGGAACTACCACACAAACTTTTTTTTTTTTTTTTAAAAACAATCAATGACTAAAGCGTGAGGTAGGGGAGGTTGAAAAAGAAAGTAGGGGAATCCTACACTAAACACCTGTAGAGAAACACTGTCACTTACCCAACGATAAGCCTGGAGCTTAACGACCACATGCATAGCTTTTCAGCGATAAACAAGATCAGAGGGAAGGAAGGAGACAGAGGAGCATTGTGGGTGAGGGGAGGAGATTGGAGCTCGGATCAGATACTAGTGATGCGGCCGTCTCTGATCCGAATACCCACAGGTTATAGACCAAATGAAGTAAACTACTTCAGATTGGAAATCACAATCTACACCAAGTATATCTGAAGAATTGATTATTATAAAAGAGATAAAACAACTGGAAGAAGGATTAAAATGGAATGGACAAACTACACAAATAAATGGAATTTGTGGGAACAATACATTCAAAAATAATAGGAGGAGAAGTAAGGTTTAATGGAAGACAGGAATTGAGCAATTTATGTGATGTTGGACTAAATGACAATTGTAAAGAAAACAAACATATGCAATGTATAATGCATATAAATGGGGAAATGTTAATATGTTTTTTTTCTGTTAATACATTGGTGCCCATATCTGAAGTATAATTTAATAAAGATTTAAAAAAGCTTCAAGTTCCTTAATCGTGTCTGCTTCTCAGGTCACCAGACATTCCTTAAAATGCTCTTATGATTCTGAAGATACTGTTTCCAGAACTGATGCCACTGGTTCAGTTATAAGACATTTTGCTTGATTATTCTCAAATCTACCAGATATTGATGCTGAGATTTTAATTTCTCTCCTAGAGAAATATTTATTTGGGCCCTCTGCTGCTGAAGTCCTTTAAAAAACTGATGATTGAGGGAAATTGATTCAAGTAGTCATTTTCATTTTTAACCCTTTTTAAAGTTCAGTGAATATTTTCCTTTCTTTACAAGGTCCTTTTACAGCAAACAGCATACACAGTCTCACCAAAGTTCTAACAAGCAATATTTCAAACAGGAGTGGCATGGAGGCTCAAAGGATAGAGAGAGACTAGAAATAAGGACAGTCCAATAAGTTGGAATGACTATTTGTTTCTTCTGTCCCCTCCCTCTTCCAACCCTGGCAGTCTTTCATCTCACTTCCTCAGTCTATGCCTCAGTCTTCCACAGTGGCATCAGATTATCTTATGTCAGTTGGGCTTTGAAATTTATCCAACAGAGGTACAGATGGCAATGAGAATCCCTTACCACTTATCAGGGGATTCTTCTTCATCCTGCAAACCAGATGCTTCTGTTTATAGCAAATGTTGTCTCAGGGGGTGATAGAACCTGTGCTTTCAGCTCAGGATTGTTATACATTTTTATTGATGGACTTTAGATGTTCAAACCATGTTCTTCTTTCGGCTGCTCCTGTTAGGAGTCGCCACAGCAGATCAACTGCTTCCATTTCTTCCTGTCCTCTGCATCTTGCTCTGTCACACCAACCACCTGCATGTCCTCTTTCACCACATCCATAAACCTTATCTGAGGCCTTCCTCCTTTCATATTACCTGGCAGCTTCATCCTTAGCATCTTTTTCCAATATACTCTACATCCCTCCTCAGCACGTGTCCAAACCAATGTAATCTTGCACTCTGGCTTTATCTCCAAACCTTCCAACCTGGGCTGACCCTCTAATATACTTATTCCTAATCCTGTCCATCCTCGTCACACCCAGTGCAAATCTTAACATCCTCAACTCTGCCACGTCAAGCTCAAACCATGTTACCTATCACATACCCTCCTGCAGCTTGATGGTAATACTGGACCTAAAAGATGTTTATAACATTCCAGTTTGCAAGGAATTCACGCTTTAAGAATTGCTGGGAGTGTTTCATTATCTGTTCTGGCTTACCCTTTAGTCTGACAGCTGAGTGACTGGTTTCACTGACTGCTCACTGGAGGCTGCAAGGCATTTACATATTTCTATATTTGAATGACTGTCTTGTATTTGCTGACATTTTTTTCTAGTTGTTATGATTCTCTGACATAGATCATGAAATGCCTTTTCCGTTTGGGGTTTTCCAGTGATCTTGCAAAAATCATCTCATCCCTTCCCAATCACTATTTTTTTTCAGATTTCTTCTGGATTCCTCTCAAGCAAGAGCTTTTCTTCTCTGTTCAAAGCAGCACAGTACAAGGAACTCTTCCTTTGCTTCTCCAGCCAGCCTAAGGATTCTGTCAAGGAATCTGTCAGGATTCTGGGTTTCATGGCTTTTATGACTCTTAGAAATACATAACATGAGAACAATTCAGTGGTGTCATAGATCAGTCTGGATTCATCACTACCCCTAACCTCTACAAATCCGAGTAAGGGGTTTGTCATAAGGGAGTTAAGTTGGTGAACCAGTTCTCTCAGTCCAGGTCTCTCCCATTCACGCTCTCTCTCTGCAGTCACCCCTCTCTTCAAAGATAAATTCCTTCAACTCAGTTACTCATTGTCCACAACGTCTCCTCTGGCTGATAAAAGTGTGCCAGACCTGTATATAAAACTAGAGAGACTAAACGTTTTCACTGCTTGCATCTTACTATCTACATCCATAAACAAAGATTTTCCAGTTTCTCAGTTTTTGAGTTATCTTTTAGTCTTGTCGCATTCTACAGCTGCCATAACAAAAGCCTTTTAAATCCATACTACTAAATACTTCATCTTATAGTGTCCCTACAAATACATTACTGAGCCAGTTTGTGGTTACATAACTTACGGCTATAGACTTTGCTTTACCTTCATTAATTGTATACTATGAAAAGAATTGAAACAGTCTTAAAATGTTCCAAAACAATGAGATGTCTTTTTCTGGATTTTATCAATTATAAAATATCTGCAAATAAAGCCACCTTTTCTTGATTACCATACAATTATATAGTTGAATTTCTGCATCCCTTATCTTCATTGTCAATTACCATACAATTATATCCTTGAATTTCTGCATCCCTTATCTTCATTGTCAATGCCTCTAAATATAAAGTAAACAAAGGGGAGAGAGGACACTCCTGTCCAGTTCCTCTGTTCAAACAACTTATTGGAAAGGAATCCTCCCTCTTTAATTCTTTCTTTAATCCTTTATATATCCTCCTAATAACCTTATTCTTGTATCACGGAATGCAAATGCTTCCACTGCTCAACTCATAAAATTCAACTTAATCTGTTGAATGCTTTTTCTGCATCAATTTTGACCAATGAGAGTGGTATTTTCTTACATTATGCCCCCCCCCCAATTATCACTGTTCCATTAATACTGTCAAATATTTGCCTCCCCTCGACAAAACCACAATAAGCCATATCTATCAATTTTGGCAACACCTTTGCCATTCTTTAAGCTGGTACAGACAAACACTTTAATCATGGTTTAAAACTGAAATGGGTCTGTTTGAAGCTGGGTCTGAGTCTATCCTCTTTGGATAATACAACCCCCACAGCTTTCTTCCAAGATGCTGGTGCTTCCATTCCTTTTAATATACTATTAAACAAAATCTTCCAGATCTTTTTCACCTTCTTCCCTCCTAACTTCCACAAGAATACCATCTGTGCCTGAAAACTTTCCTGCAGATTCATTACATATTTTTATCTCATCTCTTATCTTACCAATTACTTGTCGAGCCTCATCTTCCTCCAACTTTGGAATAGTTAACTCATCTAAAAATATGTTCATTTGTGCTTTCTTTATTTCCCCATTTAACCTGCTTTATGCAATTTTTCATAAAAGTTTCAAACTATCACCTAATACCACTATAGGTTCTCCGGTTATTTTTCTTATCATAGGCTTCCCTAAGTTTAGCAGCAACCCTTTCTACTTTCTGTCACCTAAGGTGTTATGCTACAAGTTTTTGTGCTCTGGAGTTAGAGATGGTTAACAGAAATCATTCTAAACTCATGCAAGTTAACCAAGTACTCCTTAACTTTCTCCTTAGTACTCTGCAGTTGCTCTTTTTGTTTTGTGAGATTTAACCTTTTCTACAATTCTTCAACCTATTACTTCTTAACCATATTACTTTCTGTTTTATGTCTACCTTATTAATAAGCTACATTTTCATTTTATCCCACTCACTTGTTATCACTTCTGAAGAAATTTATATCTTCCCTAATAACTCAAATAATTTCACTATCCATTTCTAAAATTCCATTTTTAAGAAGTAGGTGGGAAAGCAGCAGTGCCTACTTTTTACTTCATTATCTTGCATTTCTGTCATAGTTTTTACTGCTGCATGATCTGAGATAGTTACTGGATGTGTGTTCAATTAAATGCACATTTCTGTGCAATGTAATTTCAATACAGTCTAGCCTAGTTATTGTACCATGGGGAATATGTAATTTCTGTCAGTTTCTATCACTGAATTTACTTCTTTCATACCAAATATTTTTATAAGTTTAGTCAGAAATCTTACCTCTTTTGTTATATCTTCCCTTTTATATCACCCTGACGCATCCTCACAATTCAAATCAAGTCCCAGCTTCCATGTATAAGTAATATTCTCTGCTGAAAGATGACCATTTCTCCCAAAATTTTCTTAAGCTCTAATAGTTTTTGATACAATATAAATACATGCCAGAGTAATATTCTTCCACTGCTAATAGCCCCTTACTATCACAAATCTACAATTACCATCTTTTTTTCTATCTTCTGTCACTTTCGGAGCACCTCTAGCAATCAGAATTACCCCCTTGTTCCTTGAGTTCCGATAGTCTGCTAACATCTATCCTGAAAACATTTCTTTGTTAAATTCATGTGCTCATTTCTTTCCAAACATGTCTCCTGCAGCACTGCTACCTGCACTCTGAATATGCATAAAGTAGTTGCCTTTTCTAAGCAAATAATGCTTAGGACTCTAAAGAATTGCTTGTACCTGCAATCAGCTCATCTCCATGTAAAAGGAGTTATGAATGAGAACAAAAAAAAACACAGCTAACTTTCGTCTTATAAGCACACACTACTGTTTGGCAGGCTGATCTTTTATACAGTTGTTTCTTCTTATCTCCATTTGAACATATGTCCCATTTTCAACCCTTTTGACTTTAGTGAAAACCCTCAAACAAAAAACTAAATACATTTTCAAGACATCCCCACTCCTATTAACTTATATAACAAACAGACAAAACTATGCCCATTTTTAGCAACTGAAGTTTAACCCTAGAGAAAATGAACCCAAAATGATAGCTGCACCCACAGGCATTTCATAATCTAAAAATTCAGGTTACTCATACTAAAGCACATGTTTTCACTTACACTGACTGCTATATGTTCTTTTCTTATCTCGATTCTCCTCCTAGATATGAAACAGTTTGTATGTTTAGAGAAAACATTAACATTTAGTCTTAAGAAAAATGCAGTGGCTACCTTTAAATAAAACTAAAACTTGCATGGTTCCATTAAATGCATTAAAATATTAAGGCTAATGGGAAGGCTGTTGTTTCCTACTCACTCTCCATAACTTCAAACTACTTTTCATTGAACCGTTAGCCACTGTACTTTTAAATATTGCCTTTTCCCAGCAAGAAATGCTCACAGCTCTCAATAATTGCTTGCACATGAGAAACAAAAACAGCTACCAACTTTACAGATCAACGAAGGAAACTTTGTAAATTTCACTTAGAAAACATAATTCCTCTTGCCAGCTGCATTCAGTTGCATGCTTCTCTCACTGAAAGCACTTGCTAATAGGGAATTGGAAATCCGGCAAAACTCCTGATGTTATCATGAAAAGAGGCTTTTGTAAAGTGAAAAGGGGTAGTGTGGACTGAAAATCAGTACTGTTTCACCTGGTCTGTGAACAGGAATTGGTTTCAAATTCGTCTTCCCAGGGACTGTCCTTTAGCACCACGAATTAATACAAAATGAAATGAAGAGGGCAGGTGAAAAAAAATGCAGCAGTTTTTACATTACCAAGCACACATTCTTCCCCAGTTAAAAGGAGTCAGGATTGTGTTTACTCTTACTGAATATTCCTGTAGGAAAACAGATTACCACCCATACTTAACTCACTGCAATGCAAAAAAATGTGGATTTGTACCCTCTCTTGGCAGGATCGCAGTGCTGTAAAAAAAAAAAAACAAAACAAAACAAAAAAATAACCCTTTCAAAAGGGGACATGAAAGCATGGAAGAAAAATGACTTCCACACCTTAAACAAGTCCAAGAGGATGAGGTGCCAAAATCCAAACCAGTAAACAAGAAAAAAGCACTGATAAGCCGTATCCACTGCAAAGAAATTGTTAATATGTTCCACAGCAAACACAATGAATACAGTCACAGTAATAACGCTGAAACACTACCAGATTGTTTTTGCCACACAACTTCCTCAGAAAATGCTAACAGTCAAATCCCTCCCCATTTATACACTTGCATATTATCAAATGTTAAAACCATGTGACATCAATAAAAGTTTCAACTCTCAGGGATCGAATTCCACTATACGACAGAATCCCTGCATGTCCAAGATATGCAAATAGGGTGGGGTAATGGAAGGTCTAGAAAAGACCACTGAACCGCAAAGGTCCACTGAAGTACCCTTATGTGCAACCAGGCCATGGATACAAATGTGTTCATGGCTGCCATGGACCCCAATGTCCATAAAACCAATTCTGCTGTCTGCGATTGAGCTTGAAGGATACATAAAACCTGTTTTAGGGACTGGAGTCTGAGGTTAGAAATATCTTGGTCTGAACTGTGTCCAACCGAGCTCCAATAAAATCCAGAATTTAAACCAGAGTCAGTAGGGATTTGTTAAGATTTATGGTTATGCCCAACTGGTGGGCTGTTTGTAGAAGGGAATCCCTGGCTTAGCAAAGTCGATGCCTGGAGGGGGCAGAAAGGAGCCAATCGTCCAGGTAGGGGAAGACCTGGAAGCCCTGCAGCCACAGGCGACCCACTACCACTGCCATCACTTTGCTGAACACCATGGGGGCCGTGGTGAGACCAAAGGGCATTGCTCTGAACTGGAAATGATTGTCCCTCAGCCAGAAGCAGGGAAACCTCAGTGTGTGTTTGTCCATTTTGATGTGACAGTATGCATCCTGAAGGTCGACCAGGCACATCCATTCATTCTCCTGCCGGAAGGGCAGGATAGCCTGGAGGGTGACCATCCAGAATTTTGTCTTGGCAACAGACACATTTAAGGTAGAAAGATCCATAACGGGTCTTAAGTTCCCTGTCTTCTTTGGCACTAAAAAGAATCCGGAACAGATGCCAAAATCCAGACTTGTCTGGGGGGACGGGCAGGATGACTCGCTTTTCTAGCAGCTTGTCAATTTCCAGTGCTGCCTCCTCCCTTTGTACAGGCGGAATGTCCGGGAGGTATCTGGGAGGGGGAGGTGATTGAATGAAGGGGACTGAATATCCTCTGGATATGATCTGCAACACCAAACGATTGTCTGTGATGGACTTCCAGGCCGTGGGTGTAGCGAAAGTCAGCCCCTGTGCCTCTGGAGACTAGCAGCCAGGCAGCCCAAAGGGCTGCTGCACAGGTTTGTCCAAGAAATACCCCCTGATTCCACTGGACCCCTCTGCCTCTGGGGGAAGGAGAGTCCTAAGCATCTTGGGAATAGATCTGAGTCTCCCGGAACCACATCATCTTTGCCCTTCACCGATTCCTTGAAAGGTTCGTTGAGGGATCAAAAAGTGGATTCCAACTGTATTCGAGTCTTCCCATCTTTCTCGATCTGGACTAGAGTGTCACGTACCAACTATCCAAAGAGAGTGGAACCGTCATATGGGGCGTTAATAAAAGATGCCTTAAAGGGCTCCAAAAAGGCAGAGAGTTGGAGCCAGGCATAACACCTGTCCCGGCAGCTCTAGCGGCACCCTTGGTAGCATGAGAGAGAAGCCACATAGAGGTGTTGAAAATCAAAGTGAGGGTGGCCATCCGATTGTAGAAAACCTTTTTATCCTCCGCTGACATGGATCCTGGGGTAGTCATGGCAATCACTTTAGATACTGAAGATAATTGGTCAATCACTTTGACTAGGTCTCGCTTAAGTCTAGTTACGTGTGCCTTACAGTTCAGCGCATGTACCAAGAACGTGGCTGAAGCATTCACCCACTTCCCAAAATGGTCCATTATCCTGGACTCTCGGTTTGGCAGATGGATCGTGGAGCTCTCCTGCACAAACTCCTTCTTGGTGACCACTGCCACCACCATGGTATCAATCAGGGATGGCTTGGTCCAATAGGTCCTGTCCGAAGGTGCTCTAAGTATTTTATCAGAGCATTTGGGAATAGACTCCACCGTGTCAGGCTCCTTCCATGCCAGAGATGTAATCAGATGCACCAGGGATCAGAGGTAGGGGACACCCAGGATGTAGAGGGTCCTGTGCCAAACACCTCCAGGAACACTGACTCATCCTGGTTGGGTTTCCGGGCAGACCCCCCCCCCACTGATGAAAAACCTAAATGATGTTTCCAAAGGAGACATCTTCGGGGGGGGGGGGTAGTGAGCGGGTGGAACCCACCCCTTCCTCCAAATCAGTGTCCTGGTGGGAGTCTACGTCCCACCTTTTGTACGTGTGTTTTCGAGGAACCTCCCCTTGGGGGGGGGGGTCATCTCTGGGAAGGAATCGAAAACATCAATCTGTTCCCGTGGGGGAACTCCCTGGGACAGAGAGGCACCAGGTTGTCCCTAAAGGGCCAGGATGGCGGAATCCAGACCAGATACAGAGGCAGCCAGGAAGGACTCCGAGGACGAAAGCATCAAGGGTTTTGATGGAACCTAGAGGACCCTCTCCACCATGTCAAAAGCAGAAGGCGAAAAAACCTCTGGAAATGAAACCATGACCGAGTACATCACCCTCTCATCCAACTGGTGAGCTGGAGCTGAACCTCCAGGCGCTGAGATTCCGAACAGGCCACTCTGCTCCGAAAAAAATCAGAGCAGACACCATCACATTGGATCAGGCGCCAAGACCACAGTAACGAGAGCTGTTCGGCTCCGAACTAGTAGGAGCTGAGCCCACTCAGAGGAATGGCTGCTGTGGAGGTACAAGGTAGCATTGGTGCTGACCCCTGGATGCAGAGAGGCCTCAGAACAAAATACTCAAACCAGGGGTCGGATCAGAGAAGGAGTGATTGGGACAAAGGCAGACTGCATGCCCCCAGCCCCGGTTTGGTGGAGACTCCCTGTTTGGGAGTCTCTACCATAGATGGAGAGAGAAAGAGAGAGACACAAGGCTAGAAAGAAATGGAAAGATAGTGGGAAATTTTTATTTTTTGTTTATATAGTATCCAACGCCTGAGCACTAAGTTGGAAAGATGGAAAAAAAGAAGGGGAGATAGGAAAGTGGGAAGATAAATAGTTATAACCCAAAAATACTACAAACTTACCCAACAACAGATGCTTAGAGCTGGACCACAATGTAAACGCTAATGCGGCAAACGAGATCTGAAGAGAGGAGGGAGACAGGGGCATTATGGGTAGGGGAGAAGCTTGGAGCTCGGCTCAGATGCTGGAAATGCAGCAGAGTCAGATCTGTCCTGGATCAGAGTACCCACAGGTTGAAGAGCAAATGAAGACAACTTCAGATCATATATTACTTACAACTGCTTCTTTTCCCCTATACTGTCCTAATCATTAAAGGCAAAGTGGGCTATATACTTTATAGTCCACCAACAAGTTTAACAGTCAAAAGTCCACTCTTTCTTAGCCAGTTTTTTGGAAAGATGTACTTCACAATGTGATTGATGCTTTATAGTCTCTTTTTATACATGAACTTATATAAGGTTTAACCGATTAAAAGGACCATACATTAGAGCAAGACAAACTCCTTACTAGATTGGATCCTAGTATCAGACCCAAGTAAATTCACCACCAGAGGTACAATGTTAGGCACTCAAACATCTCCCATTCTATACAACTAGACAACCCACACATTGACGTAGACAACATTTAGAAAAATAACACATGACCTGTACAAATTTAACCTAGAAATATTCATTACTTCCCTACCATCTACTAACTGGAACATTCTAAAAATCCTTACCTTAGATGATGCTGTAAATGAATTCAATACAACTTTCCAAAATATCCTAAACAGTCTAGCACCTCCTAGAAGACACTAAAAACAAATAATTTGCCTATGCAAAAAGAATAGAATGCAAATGGAAGATAGAGAAAAGCCTGGAAAAAAAAATTGCAAAAAACGCTATCTCAAAAACTTCAGAATGTTCCTAACTCTACTAAAAAGCATATAAAGGAAGACAATCTACAATTACAAAATTCAGAATAGTAAATACAACCTTAAAAATTCAAGCCAGCCATTAAAGAAATCTTAAATCTCAGTCAAAAATTCATCCCAACCCCCTATTCCAGTAACTCACAACTCAAAACTGCAACAGAATTCAACTCTTATTTCATATATGGTATAGCATCCCTCAAGGATTTCCCAACATCCAATCCCAACCTGCCCAACAGCCACATATCACCACATCAACTTTCGCCTTCAAACCTGTGCCCACATCCTATATAAAGCTACAGTAAAACTCAAACCATCAAACCATGATCTAACTTCAGCTGTTGACCTTCCAAGTGAGTATCTTAAAATAACAGCCAACAGCTTTAACTATCCTGTCGCAATCCTTATAAATAGGTCAATCCAGAAATCCCATGTTCTCTCTCTGGGAAAATACTCCCAAAATTCACTAACTTTAGACATAGCAATTTTATCCTCGGTCTCCAAAATACTTGAGAAAAAAAATGCATAAAAAAAAACACAGTTCCTAAATTGTCTTGTACAGGAAGAGATCCTATCCTCCACACAACACTGCATCTCTCCCTCCCACAGTGCAAACACTGTACTTCTAACCTTTATAGAAACTGTCAAAGCTGGAGATGACATACTAGTCTCCTCCTTATTTCTAGACTTGTCTAAAGTCTCTTGAGATAGTTTGTCATAGCAAAATTCTACTTCAATTGTCCTGACTAGGTCTATCTCAGACCATCTTTCTTAGTTTCAAAAGCTACTTGTCTAATAGGTATAAGTCAGCAAAATGGCATCCATCCTGCCTCCATACCTCCCAGTCATATGTCATACATATATATATATATATATATATATATATATATATATATGTATGTATATATTGTATATATATATATATATATATATATATATATATATATATATATATATATATATATATAGCGTTTGCTGAAAGTAGCACCCCAAGCTAATCATATGCCCAATACACTGGCATCATCACCTATTAGAACCATAAGAAAAACAAAGGCTCACCAGAGAAGGAATATGCCACTTTCATTCAGTCCACTGCAAAGCCTACATAAGGCAGGGGGAAGGGGGGGGGGGGGAGACAGCCGAAGACAAATGAAAAGCAACAACTCAGATGGAACATTATGTTGAGTACATAACTATCTGAAGTTGCTGTCATTTGCTCTTCAACCTGGTTGATCTGAATACATTCCACTAGGGCTACATCAACCTGTACAACATTCCTCAGGGGAGTCCCTACTAGGGACATCCTAGAAGCTGCAACCTGGAGCTCTGTACACACTTTCACCAAGCATTACCACTTACCTCTCTTCTAAATCCCAGAGCTGGATTTGCCACAGCAGTCTTACAGGGCCTGATTGCCAGCCCTAATGCTTCTTAACCACCTCCACCCTTTCTTAGCTTTGATAATCAACCCAAATGTGATGACTGCAACAGTGAAACACTAAGAACATAGTACAGCTGTGTACACTTACCATAAATGTAGATGTTCGAGTGTATTCACAGTTGCAGTCCTAGTTACCCTCCCTCCAGCCCCCTGATTATCCTTACTTCTACCTATCTTTGTTGTTTGGCATTTCTTATATTGTGTATTTGCTTTTTGCTGAGCGTGTTCCATATCATGTAATTGCTTCCTGCTTTTGGGGCACCTGACATCTGGGGCAAGAAAAACTGATGTAATGGCGTCTGCTGCATGTTTTATACACCTGACGTCATGGAAAAGGGGACAGCAACCGACGCAAAAATCCCAAGACTCTGGTATTCAGGCCGACTGAGGGCTACCTGCAGGCAGATAACCCACACCCAAATGTGATGACTGCAACAGTGAAACACAAAGAACATCAGTTTCTTCTCTGCCATGGACCCCGGGGTAGACTCAGCGACCTCCTTGACCAGGTCCTGCTATAGTCCGATGACGACTGCCATGTCATTCAGCTCAGGCAAGGCAAATGTGGCTGAAGCATAGGCTTGCTTCCTGAAATAGTCCATGGCCCGGGACTCTCAGTCTGGCGGATGGACCATAGAGCTCTCCAGAGCGAGCTCTTTTTTGGTGGCTGAAGCAACCACCATGGCATCGACCGGAATCCCTTAGGCCAGTGCTGTCTGTCCAAAGGGGTGATTAAAATTTTGTCAAGGTGCTTAGGAATGGGCTCCACTGTGCCCTGTTCCTTTCATGCCAGAAAAGAAATAAAGTCCACGAGTGGCTCAGCATGAGGGGACACCCAGGAAGTACAGAGTCCTGCACCAAATGCCTGCAGGAACACAGACTCATCTGGGTTGGGTTTTTGGACAGATCACCCCCCACGCTGGCAAAGGATATCCATGTCTCCAAAGAAGACATCATCTGGGAGTGACAGGGGGGTGCCCTCCTCTTCCTCCAAATTAGCGTCTTCTGTGAGAGACTCCTGCGGGGAGTCCAAGTACCTCTATCTGCATGTATGTTTCCGAGGGAGCTCCTCAGGGTGGGTCTCTGGGCAGGACTTGGAAAATTCAGGCCGTTCCCGGGGGGGATGGGACTCAATGGGGGAAACAGTGACAGGCTGTCCATGAGGGGGCAGGATAGTGGATTCCAGACCAGAAAAAGAGGAAGCCAGGACACAATCCGAGGAGGATAACATCAGGGGTCTTGAAGGGGCTGAGAGACCCCTCTCCACCACGTCAAAAGCAAAGGGAGAATGAATCCCTGAAGCTGGGAGTAGTACTGGATCCATCATCCTTTGCGTTGACGGGGGAGCCGGATCCAAGCTTCCAAGAGCAGAGATGCCGACTGGGAGGGCCGAATCCGAAAGTCTCGTAGCTGACAATCCCCTTGGATGCGGCGCCAAGACTATGGCTCCTTGAGTCGGATGGCTCCAAACTGGACAGAGCTGAGCCACTCAGGGTAATGGTCGGCGTTGAGGTACTTGGGGCCACTGGCGCAGACCCCAAGAAACTACGGACCTGAAGACTCTGAAGCCATGGATCAGATTGGAGAAGGAGCAATGGGAAGAAAGGCAGAGTGCATGCTCCCAACTCGGGGGGGGGGGGGGTCCAGATGAATTTTAGCATCATCCTGTCCACCGCGGCTTCAGAAAGAATGCAGGTGGACCGGATGGAGGAAGCTCCAAGTACGGGCCTGGACTGGCTCTGGGGAGAGTCTGAGAAGCAGGATCTGGCCCGAAAGACCTCCGGCTCTGGAGAGAAATGAGGTAATCAGAGCAGAAAGTAACTCAGACTGAGATACAGGTGGGATTTAGCTGTGAGCTTGGCTGAAGCATGGTCATGGGACTGCTTTTTGGGCCAATCCCACTCTTTGTGGTGATGTTTGTCCCCATCCTCAGCCTTCTTGACGGGAGTTTGAGTCCCAGAGGCCAGGGAGGAGGAAGATGAAGCAGAGGCCACAAAAAAGGCAGGGGAAGAAGGCCTCAAAAACTAAGTTTGTTCCTCATATGTCGATCAATGCACGGGGGCTGATGCCCACACAGATCAAACAGGAGGTGTCCAGGTGCTGAACTCCCAGACATACAACACACAGAGTGCGGCCATCAGAAGGGGGAGCTTATGGCTACTCTCCATGCATTTCCGAAAGACTGGCCTAGGGGTTTTAGCCATGGCAGAGAGAAAACCCTTACACTCGCTTGACAGAAAAAAGGGAAAAAGAGGATTTACACACACACACACACACATATATATATATATATATATATATAGAGAGAGAGAGAGAGAGATAGATAGGAACAGACGCCAGAGCGCAAATGTACATCGGTAGGGTACTGAACTAGAACGACAAAAAAGAGCTAACAGATCACAATGCTAACTGAACTCGTTGCAAACGAGATCTGAGGGGAGACGAGGGATGGGTATTATGGGTAAGAGAAGGAGCTTGGATCTGATGCTGGAGAATGTGGCAGAGTCGGATCTGTATTCCCACAGGTTGAAGAGCAAATGAAAACAACTTCAGATCCTGTTTTCGCCTCTCATTTCATATTATAATTTGTTTGTATTATATTTGCCTTTAACTTCGCTACACTGGCAAAATTTTTTATATATAGATATACACACACACACACACACACACACACATATATATATATATATATATATATACACACACACACATATATATATACATATATATATATATATATATATATATACACATCTACACACACACACACAAACACACACATATATATATATATATATATATATATATACACACACAAACACACACACACACATATATATATATATATATATATATACATACACAAACACACACACATAAGCAAAACACCTCCTACAGCCTCAGTTCACTGCCAACAAATGAGACCTGAAGTAGCAGCCAGACCCAGATATGAAGCAGAGTACCTGTTATACAGCCCTTATGTGCAAGACACAGAAAGAATCCTGCACTGTCAAGGACCAGCCAGCCAGAAACCACACCCTTCTCAGCCATCATAGAGTAAAAATATGTTCCCTGAACTTTATGCTGAGGAATGGAATTAACAAGAATGGCAGGAACATGTACAGGAATCTCTCCTAACAATGGGTTAGAGAACCATTTATCACAAACTCACCCATACCTTGCTGCAGTGGGTAAAAGAGGGAAAGGGGAGTGTTTTCCTGAATGAAGAAAACAATCTCATGTCCAGTCCAAGAACATATGACTTTAGATCTCCTTGCTCGGGAAGTGGACTGCAGCCACAGCTCAGAGAGCCTGCCAGCACATCCATTTGGCTTGGAAACATGAAATACTAAGAGACTGATGTTGTACGCTCTCTGTTGCTCATTTTGATACCAGAGGATGGATTGCTTGTCTGATTGGAATTCAGAGGGGAACGGATTGCAGCAGTTTTGGTAGTAGCTTCAGGTTGGATGATGACAGTTCAGTTGCACACAGAGGGGACCTATGACCCTGAATGATCCTGAAGTCAAGATAAGTTTCCCATCCTACCAGCAGATTATCACTACCAAGATCTTAGACAGGTTCAATTGTAGGAACTGGATGCTCACCTGGACATTAATGAGAACTATCCACCATTACATGGTCTGGTGACATGAGTCTGACATCAACAAAGACCTATGAGCAATTGGTGGTTTTGCAACCACTGGAACCATACAGCCCACTCCAACACCCACATCATCAACCCTGCAAATGCCAACATGAAGATCACGAATACCGCCAAGCCAAGAACCAACTTAGGGTCTGAGACTAGGCACGCACTACGCTCTCATCCAGGCTGTCAAAATCATGACTTGTAGGCCATGTTTGTGGCAAGCATACCTGGCATTTAACAATAGTTGCACTGCATATTTTAAGATAATTGTCCAACACAGCATCAGAAGCAACATCTCCAGTGTGTTGTCACTACAAGCTCTACAGCCATGGAAGCACTCACTACAGGGACAACTAGTAACAAGACCATCAGCAGGCAATTATCCAAGAAGAGAATCACAGTAAACATGCAGCACAATGAGGGAAGCTAACTGTATTGAAAGTGATGCACATTCAAACTGTACCAAAGTCATTTCCTGTGCTGATGACCTCAGACATGTATGCGTTAGTCCATGATGTCCAATGACAACATCCTGGCACCATGCATTAATAGCATGAGTTCCAGAAGTCCTATAACATGGAATTTGTTGCAATTCATGTACTGGCTGTAGCCACTTATCCCATCCCTGTAAACAAACCCAGACTGTACTAAAAGGTTGCTGCAGCTTGACAGGCATACTCGTCTCCTTGGACACTTTGAACAGCACAAGATACTGCAAATTCTCAAACAACCTATCAAACATAAATGGCTACAGACTCCTGCCAGACAAGCAAACGTTTCAGAAATACCCTAAGCAAAAGTTTCAGAAATACCCTCAGCACTAACAGCATTGTTCTCAGCAACCAACTCAATATACAGCAACATGAACTCTGGGATATTTTACTGCTAGGATATTTGTAAATGTATCTACAGCTTTTAAAACAGTGAAACACCCCTTACTTCTAACAAAACAAGCAACATTTAACTTTTGGGAAACTACTATCAGCTGGCTCCAAAGCTACCTGGTAAACACAGCATTCCAAGTCTTTTCTAACAACCAACTGTTCCATAAGGAAGACCTCAATAAGTGCCACAAGGATCATTATGAGGACTCCTGCCCCCCCCCCCCCCCCATTGAAGACCTCAGAGTAACTCACGTCTCTAGATGTCACTCTATATGCAAGATGATGGCACTCTCCTTGAAGCAAATTTATTTCTAAACTTCAATTCCAGCTACAGATATCCTCCTTTAAACTTTGCCAGTGGGCCTCAGGCAAAATTCATCAAAAAATATTATTTACTTCTCACAAATATACATAACTTTTAGTTATGTACTTACCATAACTTTAGATGTTTGGGATCCATCTCGCCTACATTCAATACTGATGGGCTCGGAGCCGATCCCTCGGCTCCGACTCGGCACGCTATGCTATAGAGCGAGGCCTCTTATTGGCTGAGCTATTTCTTATCCCAGGATGCACCACCACTAATCCCCCAGATCTTGTTTGTCCGCATTCATGCACACATGCACAACTTGTTTATATAACATTGTTAGATGTTTCAAGATGAAACAACAGGATTCGGACCTTCTGATATCCTCTGATCTCCAAGGAAGGGGGAAGGAGGGTGGGTTATTGGGAATGTAGGCGAGATGGAGCCCAAACATCTAAAGTTATGGTAAGTACATAACTAAAAGATGTTAAGTGATCCTATCTCGCCTACATTCAATACTGATGGGACAGCGTCCCTAGCACCTAAATCCTGGGTGGCTCATTGGAAAACACTCCTGAGCACTGTGGAACCAAATGAAGCTCGTCCTCTAGATGCCATCCAATTTGTAGTGGGAAATGAAAGTGTGCGGGGAAGACCATGTAGCCGGAGCACAAATGTCACTAATGGCAAGCTTAGAATGAAATGCTATCGAAGTAGCCATAGCCCTTGTAGAATGAGCTTTGACAGAGGTGGTAAGCTCTTTATTAGAATAAGAATAAGCTTGAGTAATACAGTCCCTGATCCATTTGGCAATAGTGACCTTTGTGACGGCTTTGCCCAATTTATTGTCCGCAAAGGATACAAACAACTGATCTGTTTTCCTTGTTTGTTTGGTCCTATCTAAATAAAAACGCAACTGCCTGTGGACATCTAAAGTGTGGAATATGAATTCCGCTTTGTTAGAATACTTCGGAAAGAAGACTGGAAGTTCTAATGATTGTTGTAGGCAGAAACTGGAACAAACTTTAGGGACAAAGGATGGATTTGGCCTGAGATACTCTGTCTTTGTGAAAAACCAAGTACGGAGGTTTTACAGACAAAGCTTGAAGCTCTGAAACCCTTCTGGCAAAAGTAATCGCCACCAGAAAGGCAGTCTTCCATGATAGAAATTTTAAATCACATGTCGCTGCCGGTTCGAAGGGGAAGGAAGTTAAGGCGTGTAACACCACATCGAGATCCCATGGAGGAGCAGGTTGAGAAATCGGAGGTCTTAAAAACGCAGCACCTTTCAAGAAGGTCTTACACAATCTGTTGCTCATTATAGGTGGGTTTATAGATTCGTGAAAATTGGAAATAGCTGCCAATTGAACCTTGATGGTAGAGACTGAAGAGCCTTGATTGAAAAGAAAAGTTAGAAATTTCAGTACTTCTGATACAGGAATAGTAATGGGATCCAGACCCCGGAGTTGAGCCCAAATAGCAAATCTTTTCCATTTGCTAGAATACAATTTCTTTGTAGCAGACTTGTGGGCCGAAGATAAAATGTGTACAACTTCTGGATCCAAGGTATGACTCCCGACTATAGTCGGAAGAGGAGGAGCCAAGCCGTCAATTTTAAGGTGTGTAGGGACTGGTGGAATAGTCCCGACTGATGAACTAATAGGTCTGGGATCTGATCCAGGAACCATGGACCTTCCAGAGCACATTTCCGAAGATAGGGGAACCATACTTGACGAGGCCAGTAAGGAGCAACTAAGATCATTTTGCTCCCCAAGAGAGATGCCTTTTGGATCACCCTGGGAAGGAGAGGAACTGGGGGGAAGGCATAAAGCAAGCCGGTGGGCCACGGACAGGTTAGTGCATCCGTAGGGCTCTTCCCCAGAGCCGGGGTGAGGGAGAACAACTTTCTGCACTTCGCATTCAGTGGAGTCGCGAAGAGGTCGCAACACGGAACTCCCCATTTGCTGAAAATCTGATTTGCAACTGTAATGTTCAGAGACCATTCGTGAGGAGAGAGGATGGTTCTGCTCAGTCTGTCTGCTATGACATTGGACTTGCCCGGCATATGAGTAGCCACTAGAAAGCGTTTGGTCGACACTGCCCATTCCCAAACTCTCATGGCCTCTCTGCAGAGAGGATAGGATCTGGTTCCTCCCTGTTTGTTCAGGTACCAGACCACTGACATGTTGTCTGAGTGAACGGCAATTACACCCTGAGGGAGGTAATGGTGAAGGGCTTGAAGGGACAGAAGCACCGCCCTCATTTCTAGGATGTTGATATGAAGTAGAGTCTCCTCTGGGTGCCATTTGCCTTGGACTGACCTGCCCAGGGAATGCCCCCCCCCACCCCATCTGGGAGGCGTCCGTGGTCAAAGTGGCCACAGGAGGAGGTGGAACAAAGGGTCGTCCCTGATCCAGATTGGAGGGCACTAGCCACCAGCGAAGGTCCCGTTTGCAGTTTTCCGTGATCCATATGAGGTGACTGAGAGGGAGTTCCTGAAAGGACCACTGAGCTGAAAGAAGCCACTGGAGAATTCTCATGTGCAATCTTGCTAGGGGAACTAGAAGAACCGTGGCGGACATGGATCCCAATAGTTGCAGTACCATTCTGGCTGGGGCTTTGGATCTGGGAAGTAAGGCTTGAACTTGAGCCTGTATGGTTTGTATCCTGTCTGTAGGTAGATAGACCCACATTCGGTTCGAGTCCATCTCTACTCCGATGAATCTTATGCTTTGAGATGGCAGCAACACAGACTTTGGCCAATTGAAGGTGATTCCAAGGGAATTGCCCAGTGATATCGTGGCTTGTAGGCTCCGCACTAGTAGATGCTTGGAGGTGGCAGTGAGGAGCCAGTCGTCTAGATACGGAAACACCTGGAATCCTAGACTTCTCAGGTGAGCAGTCACTACCGCCAAACATTTGGTGAACACCCTGGGGGCTGTGGTGAGACCAAAGGGCAGTGCATGGAACTGAAAATGACTGCCTCCTAGGCTGAAGCGCAAATGTCTCCTGGACGCTTGATGTACCATGATATGGTAATAAGCGTCCTTGAGATCTATGGAGCACATCCAAACACCTTTCTCCAGCAATGGGAGAATGGTTTGTAGGGTGACCATTCGGAACTTGGACTTTTTGACTGAACGGTTTAGAATGCTGAGATCCAAAATGGGCCTCAAGTCCCCGGTCTTTTTTGGCACCAAAAAGAATCTTGAGTAAGTCCCTAATCCGATCTGGTCTGCGGGGACCGGTTGGACGACTCCCTTTTGCAGCAGCTTTAAAACTTCTGAGGCTGCAGTATCCCGTTGTCTGGGTGGCGGGTCCGGGATTTTTTTGGACTGAGGTGGAGGGTGAGAGAAAGGGATGGCGTAACCTCCGGCGATAATTCGAAGCACCCATCGGTCCTGAGTGATACCTTCCCAGGCTTTTAGGTGCCTCGAAAAACGACCCCCGACTGGCTCCGGAGCTGCATAGTCGGGCAATCCCTCAGGGACTGTGAAAGGCTGAAGAGCCATGAAAGGACTCGCGGTCCTCCAGTGTTGCGAGGGCCTCTGCCGCCTCTGGGACGGCATCTTCCAGAAGAATTTCCCCCTCCCCTGCCTCTGGAAGGGGGATCGTTCTGCTGTGAGGGGCAAGACTTCTGAGATCTACGGAACCACATTTTCCCTCCTCTTTTAGCCTTGGGGTAAGGCCGAAAGGGAGTGGAAAATCGTGCCCCTACGGCAGTCAAAGTCTTACCTTCCTGCTCGCAGCGGGTCAGTGTGTCCTTTACCTTGGGTCCAAACAAGGAGGACCCATCAAAGGGGGCGTCGGCAAAGGAAGACTTAAAGGCCTCCGCAAAATGACACAGGTGGAGCCAGGCTCGTCTCCGTAGAGCAATGCCTGTACCCACCGCTCTACTCGCCCCTTCGGCCGCATAAGAAATGAGCCTCATGGACGAGTTTGAAATGGACGACAGTGTAGCTAGCTGAGAGCCAACCGTCTGGGCCAGCTCCTCAGGCAGGTTACCCAAGAAGGTATCGGAAAGTTCTTTAATCAGATCCCTCTGAAATCTGGTAAAGTGTGTCAGATAGTTCAAGGACCTTAATGTAAAGGCCGCTGAACTTAGGGTGCGCTTACCGTACCGATCCATGCTCCTAGACTTCCTATTAGGAGGATGGACGGACGTCGAAGCCTCTGCTACATCTTGCTGGGTAGCAGATGCCACCACCAAAGCATCTACAGCCACACCTTTAGTCAGAAACTCTTTTCCCGGGGGTGCTGACAGGAACTTATTAGGACGAGCAGGCACCAGTTCCACTGAGTCTGGGTGTTCCCACACCCTTCGACAGATCAAGTCCAAGAGCTCATCGAAGGGCGGAGACACCCAGGAGGCGGAGGGCTGAGCCCCGAAGGCCTTAAGGAAGACCGACTCATCAGCAGAAGGGGGTTTGGATTGCCAGCCGCCTTGTTGTTTAAGGGCTTCCAGGATGTCTGCAAAGGAGACATCATCTGAGGACGACTTAGGGGACCCCTCTGCATCATCGAGATCAGTGTCTGATGTAAGAGACTCATCAGGGGAGTCAACGTGCTTCCTCTTGCACGATCTTTTCCTGGGAGGTTCCTCCGAAGAAGCTTCAGAAGGACCTCCAGGAGGGAAACCCCAGTGGGGGTAACCTCAGGCCCCGGGGCTCCGCTGTCTAAGGACAGGGGGACTGCCAAAGACCCAGTCTCGGTATGCAGGGAAGGAGCTAGGGAGACCGTGGAGGTAGCCAAAGATGATTTGGCTAACGCACTCCTCATAGCCCTGAAGGCGGGACCACCAGAATCCTGGGAAGGTCCCACCTCCGTGGCCACGACGGTAGACGGCACTCCCGCAGCCGACGCACCGAGAGGAAGGCTTGGGACCAAAAACATCAGTCCCGAAGCGTCCCCCCCGGGGCCGACAGAAGAAGTCCGCGTACCGACCCTAAAACCTCCATCGGTTCCACCAGCACCGGCTCCAACGGTGCCGAGGCTGTTGGAGGAGGAACCATAGTAGCAGGGTGGACCATCGGCTCCGAAGCCGAATGGGCTGGAGCCGAGACTAACTTTTGAAACACCGGAGACTGGAAAAGTCTTAGGAGCACCCTGTCGATGTCCGAATCAGACATCTTGGAGGATCTAGATGACACCGATCGGGTCCGAACCGATTTCTCCATCGGCTCCATAGGACTAGGGGACCGGCTCCAAATGGATTCGATTACCATCGGTTCCGAGGGAGATCTCAAAACAATTTCCCTCGGTGCCGATGAGGACTTCGGCGCCGAAGGGGAAGAGTCTGAGCCGGCAACCCTCATCGGCTCCAATATCAGTGGAGCCGATGAAGGTGACCCGCCTCTCGATGCCCCAGTCCTCGGCTCCGAAACCAGAGGGGTCGAGACTGGAGGCATCGAGGCAGACCGTTCCGCCCTCGGCTCCGAAGCCCATGGAGCCGATGGAGAAGCCTGCCTAGGTTTTTTGGCAGTCTGTTCCGACAGACTGGTCGGAGCCGATGCTTTTTTCTTTTTTTGTAGGAGAGGAAGAGGAAGATAAAGCCTCCTCGAAGGATGGCTTAATCAACCCTTTTAAAATCAATTTATTCTTCCTCTCCTGGAGGACTCTCGATGAAAAGGCGTGACACACGCTACAGGACTCTTGTAGGTGCTTGGCGCCTAAACAATAAACGCACGAGTGGTCGTCCGTTATGGACATTTTATAACCACACCTCGCGCACTTTTTAAACCCAGAGGGTCTATGCTCTTTAGACATGCTGACAAACCTCTAAGAATAATTACACAGAAAACTAAGAAAGTTCTAAGTTTTACAAATTTTTTTTTTTTTTTTAAACAAAAACACTTCACTACTAGTAGCACAAACACAGAAAAAAAGTGGGTCAAGACCCTCTAACTTAAGCAGGTACTTGACACAAAAACGCTAAATAGTAATAGAAATAGAAAAATAGGGGAAGGCCCCTCTAACTTAAACAAGAAACCTTCCCTTAACGAAAAAACACAATTTCCTCAACAGATTTTCTTAAAACTCACTCGTACAACAACAATAGCTGTTAAAACAGCTTTTGGGTTCAAATAAGCAAATTTCCTGACAGGAAAAGTCTGAATAAAACAGTACTTAGCCCAGCCAAGTTTGAGACCACGTCCTAGCTTGTAAGCGGCAAACGAGATCTGGGGGATTAGTGGTGGTGCATCCTGGGATAAGAAATAGCTCAGCCAATAAGAGGCCTCGCTCTATAGAATAGCGTGCCGAGTCGGAGCCGAGGAATCGGCTCCGAGCCCATCAGTATTGAATGTAGGCGAGATAGGATCACATAACATCTATCAGTTATCCCCTCTTATAGCAAAAGATATCAGAATCCCCTTAGTTAGCAAATACATGTACCTAGAACTCATTCTCGAGCCCTCCCATAGCTTCTTTATACACATAGACATTACCTATCTCAACTCAAACTCTTATAAAATATCCCATCTACCTACCCTAATAGCATGCACAGCCATAAATATACTGCTACCAGGCTTGAATACAGGCTCCCCTTGACATGCCATTCTGCCAATAATACACAAATTCTGCAGACTATTGTAAACAAAAATATGCAGATCTGCATTACTGGCCGATGCACAGTGGCATCAGTGCAATATCTCACAAAAAAGAAAGGCTGGCTATCCACAACTGAAAGAGTAACCCTTCTTCAAAAAGCACTCTAATGTTTAAGATATTAAAACTAGGATACTGTCTTCTGCTCTAAGGGAACAAAAAAACTCACACTAAGAAAGCAAGCATATTCCTTAAGGAACACAAAAGATGGTACCTTCATGTTTCACGGACTACCCTTCTAGACTGTTATGGAAGAACTCTCCAGGATAGGGCCAGCACTTTGTAACAAATCCTGACATTACATCTAAAAAAATCCCTCCAGGATTTCAAAATGGCATTAAATAACCACTTCAAGGAAGAAAGTTTTTCAGGGACACAGGCTTTTTTTTTTTTTTTTTTTTTTTACACTAGATTCCAACATATGCATGCTTTGAATAGGCCTTCTAAATGTCAAATGACTACTACTGAGACAATGCAAACTGTCCATACTGTTTCTCATTGTAGACATTTGTAAAAGTTCCCTCTAACTTGCCTTCAATGTGATATTTGCTGTGCATGGACCAATATACATTACCTGAGTCGGGGGTGAAAAGGAACTTTGGAACAGCCCATCTACCTGGTTAACAAAGTGCATGCTTTAATACCCTCCTCAATCTGCTAGAAGACAACTATTTGGGGTTTGTCAACCTAGAAAAAGTGGGGGAACAGGTATATTATAAAGGTCCTCCCACAATGTTGAGGACCTGCTTCCACTTCAACAAGCCCTTAACCAAGTCCTGAATGGGATGGGTAATCAGATCGTACACACACACACACACACACACACACACACACACACACACACACACGGGCACTCTTCTTTGCTCTATACTGCTGTACCAGTATGGCACACATCATTATGAAAATGGAGCACCTGCTTTACTGAGGAAAGTCTTAACCAATTCATGCTATCCAAGTAATATGCCTAAGCCCAGGATGGTAGGACAGTATGATAAGTAAAGTGGACTGAAATTTGGTAAAGCAGATCTGAAAAGACTGCATTAGGGATAATTCAGAGACTACTCTTCAGGGGAAAACATAGGTCAGACCAAACAGACGACCAACACCTTGTGAAAAACTAGATGCATTTCTCTACTATGATGACCCACAGTTCCAGTACAGAAAGGATGAAACCCAAACTAAGAATTCAGGCAACTCTAACTTGATTAGTGGTATGGTGCTTGCTTGCTGGAGTTGGCATGGGATAAGACAGGAATAAAGAAATTAAGCTAGCTCACCTCTGGTCGGAGGTGTTAGTCTAAGTGCACTCACATATGCTTGGTAAGAGGTTGAAGTCTACAAATGTTGGATGGTAATGTCAAAATTACTCACAAGAAATAAAAAAAAATTGCATCATAAGAGGTGTGAACTATTGTGCAGGCCTGCTGCTTGCGAACTCCTTGGACACTGAGCACGTTTCACAGGATGACAGAGTTTAAAAAAATCCAAACACACTCAGCACAAGGATGCTATCACCCCTTTCCTTGTTTATTCAACTTTTATGTATGAACCCATCTGGCTCTTGCCTAAAGGAAATGAGTCCAGTAAATGACCAGGTTGGATGGGTTGTATAATAAGTGAGGAGGAACCTGGGGAAAAAGTTCAGCATTTATCATGCTATAAACATACAGCAGAAGGTAAAACCTATCAGTAGGTACTTTAAAACTCATGGAGGGGAGGGTTTCTTTAAAGGTGACCAGAGATGCAGTACTCAACTGTTCAACCAACTGGTACTAAGCCTCAGTGCTGACCTCAAAATGTCATGATGGGAAGGAATAGGGGATACATGCACCATGACTGCATAATAATTGGGACCAATTCATACATGTTACAGATACAGGATGACCTGCAAGAAGCAACTCGTGTGACACTAGTAACCATTCTGTCAAAAGTAGAACCTCTTCCACTTGGCAGAGTCTGCCTAGTGGAAGACTTTCTGGCAACCTCAATCACTTCTAATGGAAAGAAGGTGGGACCAGTAGCACACAGCTGGAGCAAAACCCTAAGATAATGTCAGTCCTTACCACAGCCATGGAGCACTTCTTGGACAGAACAAAGTGTGTTTACTGCATCTTCACAGATCTAAGAATCTGAATCCACCTCATTTCAGCCACTGTTACATAATTATAATTAGCTTTAATCTTCCTCCTCTAAATGTTACATAACATGGATGGAACTACTGGGAATGACAGAAAGGCAAAAGCTAATTTGCCAAGATTCAGAATGGAGGAACTTTGAACTCCCTATCCTGATAAACCAAGCAAATGAAGGTAACAGCACTATGTCTTATCAAATGGAGAGATCATCCTGTCACGCATTACTTTTAAAAGGTACAATCCAAAAGAATAGATTTGCTCCTCCAAGAAACGGCTGGAGAAATGGTTCACGGTATCTGCCAGCACGCTTATTTCATCCAAAATGTGAACAGCTTAAAGAGTAATGCCTCTGTGACCCAGTGATATTAGTGCTTAGGCTCTCTGCATAGGCAGTACAACCACATGTCCTCTTTGCCTTGCTTGACTGAATTACAAGGGGCTCCCAAATACAGCCTGCCCTTCACAGCCTTGGGGAAGAGGACAGCTCATAGCTATAAGTAAGCCAACCAGGGGAGTCCCTGGGCTCAAACCCCCCTCAATCCTGGGCAAGTAGAACATGTTGTGCCTATGAAAAGACCACAAGAGAGAAAGTACAGCTGTGTAGTAAAATTTAACATAATAGTAGATGTTTGAATGATCACTGCTGCAGTAGACTAAACTATATGGCTTATATGTTAGGATGTAACAGCGGCCAAGATTCCAAAGCTTCAAAGCCCCTTCCACAAGCTCAAACATTAGGAAGCGCAAGTTAAGCGGACTAAAGACAGGTTTGGGGACCAAGCCCTTCAGAGCTTTCATGCCAACTGAGAGAAGGGGACTAAGCCCTAAGAGGACACTGCTAGGAAAAGAAAAAGTACAGTTTTGTACCTACCATAAATGTAGATGTTCGAAGATCCACATTGCTGCAGTCCTTACATATGGGTAGTCCGCTGTCCTCGGTCGGCCCGAATACCAAAGTATTAGGCTGACGTCGGTCATGGGCGCTCAGATCTGACATCAGAGCGTCAGGGTATAAAAGCGCATGACCGACGTCATATCCTCAGTCTTTTCTTGCCCCAGATGTCAGAAGGCCCTAAAAAGAAAGGCCACAGCCCAAAAACAGGATACCTCCCAAAAACATGCCCAACAACAACCATCACCCAAACCATATAACCATGCCGAACTACAGAGGGGAAGGAGGGAGGGTAAATTGGACTGCAGCAATGTGGATTTTCGAACATCTACATTTATGGTAGGTACAAAACTGTACTATGTTCTTCATCTCACATTGCTGCAGTCCTTACATATGGGTAGAATCCCAAAGCAGAGGTAAAGGGAGGATGGCAAAATCATAAAACATTAGGGGTTGCTAACATGCCCTGTAATATTGCAGTGGCAAATCCAGCCCTAGACTTAGAATAAAGAGGAAGGTGGTAATGCTTGGAAAAAGTATGTACTGAACTCCAAGTGGCTGCTTCCAAAATATCTTTTGTAGCTACCCCCCTTAGAAAGGCAATAGAAGTGGCAGTAGCTCTAGTGGAATGAGGTCTGATTCCAGCCGGAATCTCCTTACCATGATGGGAATAACAGAAAGAAATACAAAACCCAATCCATTTAGAAATAGTTTGTTTTGAAACAGGTTTTCCCTGAGAACCCAAAGCAAAAGAAACAAACAACTGCTGAGACTGCCTGAACCCCTTGGTTCTGCTCAAATAATAACATAACTGCCTGTGAATATCCAAAGTATGCAAAATCTTCTCCCCTTTATTTTGGGGGTTTGCATAAAAAGTAGGTAAATGAATAGTTTGGTTCAAAGCCACACTAGAAACCACTTTAGGCATAAAGGAAGGATTAGTACGCAAAGATACCCTATCCTTATGAAAAATCAGGAAAGGTTCCACTGCCATAAGGGCCTGTAATTCAGAAACCCTTCTTGCAGAGGTAATGGCCAACAAAAAAGCAGTCTTCCATGATAAATACTTTAACTCGGCAGTAGCTGCAGGCTCAAAAGGTTGTAGAGTAAGCTTTTCCAACACAAAATTGAGATCCCAAGCAGGAGTAGGAGCTCTACGTGGGGGTCTTATGTTCTTTGCCCCTCTAAGAAATTGCTTAAACAAAGAATGGG
This sequence comes from Protopterus annectens, assembly GCF_019279795.1. NCBI lineage: Eukaryota > Metazoa > Chordata > Ceratodontiformes > Protopteridae > Protopterus > Protopterus annectens. Next base: position 1,914,412,270 of record NC_056737.1, read on the forward strand.
AAAATAAAGGAGGGACACAGTCATAGTGAGCAGAAATGGCTGCAGCATGAACCTTTATCGAGGAGAAAGACAAACCCTTGTCCAATAACTCAGTAAGATATTGAAGAGAAACACTTAAATCAGGCTTGGAAACATCAAAGTCCTTCGCTTTGCTCCAAAGAAAAAATCTCCTCCATTTATCAGCGTAAACTTTCCTTGTACTAGGCCTTCTGGCCTCCAAAATAACATTCAAAACTTGTTGTGGAAGCTGAGACCCTCCAGGGTCTAAAACAGAATATGCCAGGCTGTGAGATGCAGAGACTGAATCTTGACATTGAGGAAGTGATTGCCCTCCTGAGACAAAAGATGCGGAATCAAAGGCAGAGGCCATGGAGGCTCCTGCCAAACTCCTCAGTAGTGGGTACCAGTGCTGTCGAGGCCAATCCGGCTATCAGAATCATGGATGGCTTGTCTATTCTGGCCTTCAGGAGTACCTTGGGAATGAGAGGCAGAGGTGGAAAGGCATAGACATGAAGATTGCTCCAACTGAATGATAGAGCATCCACCTTCCAAGCTGTGGGATGAAACATTTTTGTGCAAAACTTTGGCAACTGGTAATTTAGTGGAGAAGCGAACAGATCTATGTCTGGAGTCCCCATAACACTGTCAACTTTTGAAACACATGAGGATCCAGTTTCCACTCGTGAGGATCCACAATTTGTCTGCTCAACACATCCGCTAAGGAGTTCTGTGCTCCTGGTAGAAACCTTGCCTGAAGATTGAGGTGTAAACTGAGAGCAGTCTTCCACAAAATCATCGCTTGCCTGCAAAGAGGGTACGAATGGGTTCCCCCTTGCTTGTTGATGTACCACATGACAGTAGTGTTGTCTGTTTGAATCAACACCTGTCCTGGGTGAAGTAAATCCTTGAAAGCCATCAATGCAAATTGGACTGCTAACATCTCCTTCAAGTTGATATGCAAATGTTGAAGTCTGACAGGCCACGTGTCTTGCACCCATTTTCCATTGAGGTGTGCTCCCCAAGCCTTGTCCGAGGCATCTGTCGTTAGAATCTGACTCGCCTCTGGTCGGGTCACAGAGAGTCCCTTGTTTAGGTGACATTCCTGAGCCCACCACAAAAATTCTCTCTGAATGCAAGGTATTATCTGAATGACAGTGTCTAGATCTTGGCAGTGTTGTGTCCATACATTTTTGAGATACCATTGAAGCTTCCTCATATGCAGTTTGGCATTGGGAAGCACCAGAATACAAGATGCCATGAACCCCAAGGCTTGAAGGACTGTCCTTGCAGTCAGCCTGGACTGTAGAGACATTTGATGGAAATAAAGAGAAAGGCTTCTTTGTTTGTCCGGGGTCAAAAAGGCCATCCGGGAAGCTGTATTCAGTCTCACACCCAGAAAGCACATGTCCTGAGAGGGTACTAGACTGGACTTTGTTTCGTTCACAGAATACCCTAGGCATCTTAACACTACCATCACATATTGTAGATGATGCAGAAGTTCGTCTTTGTGTTGTGCAATAATCAGGCAATCGTCCAAATAAGGATAAATATGTATTCCTCTTAACCTGAAAAAGGCCATCACTGGAGCCAGAACCTTTGTGAACACTCTGGGCGCAGTAGATAAGCCAAAGGGCAATGCAGAGAACTGATAATGTAAATTTCCAGCCCGAAAACACAGGTACCTCCTGCAACTGGGCCTGATAGGAACATGAAGATAAGCCTCTTTGAGATCCAGAGTTACCATCCAGTGATCTTTTCCCAACAGAGGTAAAAGCTGTTGTAACGTCAGCATTTTGAACTTTGGAATGTCCAGATAAGTGTTGAGGAGAGATAAATCCAAAATTGGTCTCCACGTGTTCCCTTTCTTTGGTACTAGAAACAGGCGAGAATAAAATCCTAGTCCCACTTCTGACAGAGGAACTGGCTATATAGCTCCTATTTGAAGAAGTAAAGAAATCTGCTTGTGAGCCTCTATCCTTTGCCGAGGAGGAACGTCTGGCATGCCTTTGAAAGGAGGCAATGTATGGAAATAGAACTTGTAGCCTCGGTTTATAATGTCCAATACCCATTTGTCCTGGGTGACTAAAAGCCAGTTTTGCTTGAAAAGTGCTAACTTTCCTCCCAAAGGAGCTGCCAGGGAAGAAGAATCTGGCAGCTGAAAATGCAGGTCATTGGGCCTGTTTACGAAAGGACTGGCCCCTGCCCTCACCTGCAGATTGTGCAGGTGAACTCCAAGTTCTAGGCCTGAATGTACTGTGAGCTCTGCCCCTGCCACGTCTAGATCTACCCCTAGACTGAGAATCAGAAGAAGGGTAGGTCCACCCCTTAGTAGGCCAATTTCTACTAAACTTTGGAGGTTGCACCTGCAAAAATCTTTAACAGTCTGCATGGACTTAGCCTTGTCTTCCATTTTCTTCAAAACCGACTCCACAGGGGACCAAACAAAACTTCAGACTGTAAAGGGGCATCCAGAATTCTAGTTTTAACATGCTCGGACAAATTCTGATCCTTAAGCCAGGCGTGCCTACGAAGAACTGAACCAGTGGCAGCCACCCTAGAAGAGGCCTGTACAGCATCAAAACCACACTGCAAAGAATGCTTACCCACCTGTTCAGAGACATGTACTAAATCCTGCAATTCTTTACACTCTATGCCCTCTGCCAAAGCATCCACTTTAGATTTTAGCTGAGAAAGGAGGAAATTCTGATATTTCAACATATGAAACTGGCAATTTAAAGCCCTCATTGCTAAAGTAGAAGAGGTATACACCTTCTTACCCCATCTATCCAAAGCTCTAGCTTCCTTATCTAGAGGAACCGGATTCTTTACAACAGAAGCTCTAACACCCTTAGGCCCCTGACTAATAGTTTCTGGGTCCGCCCTAGGACTCTTATACAGATATTTATGAGCCTCAGGCACCCTGTAATACCTGTCTGGTTTAACTGGCGCAGGAGGCAAAGAATCTGGGTTAAGGAAAGCCTCCGAGAAAACATCTTGAACAACATCCAAAACAGGAGGTATAGCCAAGGGTCTATGCTGTGGTAAAAACAAGAATTCCCTAAGCCTCTTCCGTGAATCAGAGAAATCCTGTCCTTCCCACTTAAAATGCTCCCTCATGGAATGCAGAGTTTCTGAAAATGAAAAATCCTCTGGAGGAGAAGCAGAAGGAGTGGAATCCTCTGCATCAGAATCGAATAAGGGGAAAATCTTGAATATCTTCAGCAGAAGAGTCTGAGTCATCTGAGGCCTGATCCAAACTTTCCAACTCTGGCTCCACCCTGGGCCTCTTATCAGGAGGGGCATAGAACCTCTAATTAAAGTAATCAAATCTTCTGCCATTTTAAGCATGTGCTTTTTAGGCACAGACCCTGAAGTACCTGGAGGGACACCAGAGGAAGGCAAAACAGACCTGCCCTTAGAAGAAGCCTTAGAAATAGTAGCAGAAGGCCTAACCACCTTAGGCATAGAAGGGAGAACAGTAACCTGAGAGGCCCCTTCAGCTTGACCTGACTCCTGTGAGGCCACATCCTGCAAAATCAAAGTTTCCCCCTGAGACTCAAGAGAAACTTCAGCCAGATCCACCTGCTCCACTGTAGTTTCTGCAGGACCGGCGTCCGAAACGGACGAATCAACCTGTCTAGGTTTCAAGGATTTGTCTTTGCGCTTCTTCGTGGAAGCGGGCGTCGGAGGATCCGATGGCATATTATAATTACACCGCTTACCAAAGACTAACCTAGCACAATCTAACCTTCTTTTTATAGTGCGCTTATTAAACCTAGCACAAAACCGACACCCGACTACGTCGTGGTCCGGTCCCAAACAAGGAATGCAAAGAGAGTGATAATCCCTATGCGGTATCTGTTTCCCACAAGAAATACAATGATTCACTTTTTCTGACATCCGGAATTAACTGAGGCAAGAAAAAACAAAAATATTCCCCAACGGGGTACTTAGCCCAACTTGGTTTCGGTCTGAAACTCGGAATATGAAAATTTCAGAACGCCGAACGGCACTTGCAACGCTGCTTCTGCATCGGACCATGCGGCAAAAAAGACTGAGGATATGACGTCGGTCATGCGCTTTTATACCCTGACGCTCTGATGTCAGATCTGAGCGCCCATGACCGACGTCAGCCTAATACTTTGGTATTCGGGCCGACCGAGGACAGCGGACTACCCATATGTAAGGACTGCAGCAATGTGAGATGAAGAACATCATGTATACACCTTGGCATAAGAACACAACAAAAAACAAGAGGAACGGAGGAGTGGCTACTACAGCAGTGATGATTTGAACAATTACAGTTATGGTAAGATTACTTACATAACTATTGTGTTCTTCATACTGTTCACTGCTGCAGTAGCCTGAGCAATATGGGTAGACTACCATAGCTTACAACTGAGAGTTGGATGGGGAAGAATCCAGAAGCCCATGGAGAATGGTCCTAGCAAAGCCTGACCTAGACCTCGAAAAGAAATGAAGTTTATAGTGCTTTGTAAAAGTATGCAGAGATGACCAGACCAAGCTGCTGCTTCTAGAAAACTATCATCATCCAAACCTTTGCAAAAAGCCAAAACCCTGGTGGTGTGGAATACTTTTATTGCAGTTTGAATTAAAAGTGGTAATAGCTTGCGACAAACATTTGGAAATAGTCTGCTTTGACACAGATTGTCCCTTCTTTCTAATTTCAGAAGAAATTAACTGATTGGAAGTTCTGAAAGACTGCTCTGTCAAGACAGTACCAGCATTGTTAGTGGATATCCAAGACAAGCAGTATCCCCCCCTCTCTCATTTTTAGGTTCATCAAAGAGAATAGGGTGATGGATAGTTTGGCTTAATAGAAACTTGGATGCCACTTTAGACATAAAAGGATTACTTCTAAAACAAACCCTGCCTTTCTAGAAAATGAGATAAGACTGACTAACTTTAAGAACTTGCAACTCGGACACCCTTCATGCAGAGGTCAGAGCAAACAGCAAAATTGCTTTCCACATTAAGAACCTCAAGTCAGCCAGGTTAGTGAGTTCAAATGGAGCAAGTGTTAGCTTCTCTGATATAAAATTAAGATACCATGGAAGGGCCATCGATTTGTCTTGGAAGCCTGTTATGCAAAACCCATTTCAAAAACATGAGAATGCACTGAAAGAGGAGGATCCGTGGGCAGATGTGCTGAAATGTCTGATAACCGAACCCTGACAGAGGAGTAAGAAATGCCGTAGGATAGCAACTTACAAAATTATTATAAAGCCTGAGAACAACTTGCCCTGAATGGGTGTTGGGGAAAGAAAATTGGGATAAGGATAGTCTGGCCTGAAGTAAATTGACACTTTAGGCACAAATGAAGGATTAGTGCTCAAAGAAATCCCATCTCTGAGAAAAATTAGATAAGACTGACAGACTATAAGAGCTTCCAATTCGGACACACTCCTTGCAGAGGTGAGAGCAATCAGCTGAAAAGTTTTTCATGTTATGAACATCAAGTCAGACAGATTAGCTGGTTCAAATGGAGAAAGTGTTAGCTTCTCTTAGCACAAAATTAAGATCCCACTGAGGAGTCAATGGCTTTCTGGGAGGCTTTTTATAAAATTTTCACGTGAGAATGCTTTGAAAGGGGAGGATCCATGGTCAAACATGCTGAAACAGTCAACAAATGTACCTTGATAGAAGACTAAGACAGGTAACATGATAGCAAGTTGCACAAACACTGTAAAACCAGAGAAACATTAGTCCTGAATAGGTGCTGGTTGTTTTGTTTGCACCAACCAGAAAGCCTTTTCCATTTGCTTATATATGATATTCTAGTACCAGGTTTTCTTGCTTCCATTAGTAACTGCTGCATGTCCTTGGAAAACAGGTGCCTAAAAAGGTATTAAGACTATCATGCAGGCAGTTGTAGTTGTTGGGGGGTTAGGATGCATCAAACACTCTTGTACTTGTGTGAGAAAATCCAGTTTGTGAAGAAAGCTTGTGATAGTTTAACTGTCACTGGCCAAATGCAAAGGATGGGAGAACTATTGTTGCCTAGGCCAGAAGGGAGTCACCATAATATTTGGGGATTCTTTCTGAATATTCAAAGAACCCTGGATTTCAGTGGAAAATCATACAGGAACACTCCTGTCCAAGGAAATGAAAAGGCATTTGTCTTCCAGCCCTTCTTGCATTGAGTCCCGGAACAAAATTTTGCGAGTTGAGTGCTTAGAGGAGAGGCAAAATGTTCTCCCTGAGGAATTTCCCACAAATGACTCAAATCGTGAAAGAATTCTTATAGGTCTACCTTGGTCTTGCTCAGCTTGTCCGCAACACAGCTTTACTCTGATCAAATGTAAGATGCCTATAGGGTGAAATTGCACTGTAAAGCTATACTCCATGTTAACATATCTAGTCTGCAAAGGTGGGGTGGTGGTGGTGGGAGTAATCTATGGCAAGCTCAGGACCTGTAATGGGACCTGATGACAGTTTTTACAAATAGGCACTCACACAGGGACCAATCCACATGCCTTTCCTTGCTTCTTGAGAGAACTGGGAATGTACATAGGACCCTCCTACTGATTTAGGCACATAGAAACCTTCAACTGCCAATCATCCTCCTGGCAGTGAGTTAAGCCGAAAGGTTCTCATTTAATGTCTGAGGGAATTTATAGCAGGTCATTCAGTTGTACTCCTCTAAGGCACAGCAGGCAATGCCAGTATACATCTTGACTGAAAATGTGACAGCCAAATAGACACTCAAACTGTATGATTGTAAGCAATGAATGTGGAGACTTTCCACCAATGCTCATTAGGATTAGGAAATGGCTGAGTGGTAAGAAAGAACTGATGCAGTCGGGACTAAATCTTACGCGGTCTGCACTTGACATCATGGCAAATACCAACATCAAGCACACTCACCAAAGTGCAAATGATTTTGAAGAGAGAAAATGCTGAACTGTGAATGCTGGACAGAAGCACTCACCACTGACCCATTAAAGATGGCCTATGAAATTAGATCAGTAGTTCTTTTCTTTTCTGATGGTATATATTAAATCTGCAAATAATACTCTTTAGAATAAACTGTTACTGCACTAAAAAAAGACAACAAATTCAAAGTAAATTAATGCAACATATAGGATAGAGACAGCCAAGAAAAAAATTAGGAAAGTTAAGTTATTCATTCAGACCTTGCTGCAGAGCCACTCTCACTGTGTGCAGTCACCTCATCTTTGTACGGCAGGACAAAGCCAGCAAGATTAAGGAGGTCTCGAATCATCTGTCCCTTGATGCTCACATCCAATGGAGAATTTGAGTGAAGGCTAAGGGAAAAAGACAAAAGAAGCCATTAATAGCACATAAAGTTATGAAAAATGAGCAACAAAAGGCTATGCATAATCTTATCTTTGTCAGCAAAACTGCATACAGACAGAGTAACAGGACTCAAAAAAAAAAAAAAAAAAATTGCTGATCATTCCCACTCTCTCCATCAATCACTACCGGGGTTCATTTTGCAAAAATATCCTTTAATATCTTCCACAGCAACATTAATTAAAAATGACCTCTTTCCTTATTCAGTGTTCCAGAACATAGCCAGACACATGTAACAAGTAACTTTAGAGTTGCACTAGTTTTGTTTTCCTTTTCAAATATAGTAAAAGTTACGCACTCGGCACTCGCCATAATGATAGACATGTGTTCTCTTTCTGTCCTTCCTCAGTGTATGGGTTTCAGATATGTGCTGGATCACACTTCGACCATTAAGGAGCCAAGGCTAGGTCATTCAGAGAAAACCAGGAATCAGAAGATCAAATGTCATCAAAATACATGGATGGGGCGGGGGGGGGTTGGGAGGGGAGCTAACGAAGGACAGCAACAGGCACCACAGATCTATCACATTAAGGTGAATGCATAACTTTCGTATCAGATGTCATCTTTTCCAGTCGTTCATCAGTGTAAGGGAGAGTCCCCAGCTACAACACTTTGGTGGTCTTCTGGAAGGACATTATGAAGCACAGCCAAACCAAAAAAGGCTCTTGATTTGGATTGTATCTCCATATTTATAATGAGAAATGAAAATATGAACCTTCAACCAAGTGGCTGCTGAACAAATGTCATCAAGAGGTACTCTGGAAAAGAATGCTGTCAATGAAATGACTAATCTAGCAGAACAGGCTTTTGGGAGAACAGGCAGGGACAGATCCATCTGCCTGTAAACATAAAAATGCACTCAGGTAACCAGCAAGAAACAGTGACCTTAGATGCTCCTTTTTCCATTTTGACAGAATAGTCACCCACACTCACAGGTCTTATACTGCTGAAGGTGAAGCTAAATTAACACTTTAGCATATTTTATCAGTGTAACAGATCCCTGCAAAGATTCGGAAAAGTCCATAACCATAAAATTAACTGCAGTGACTCAAGTCAAGTATTAAGAGTTCAGAGACCTTGTCTTTGTATCCATGAACATTCTACCTCACAGATTGTTTTTGATGGTAAAGCATCAGGGGAGGGGGAATCTTCCCACTCCGTTCGCTTTGCTCACTCTGCTCCCCTACCCTGACATCATATCCCATCCACCATGAGCACCTCTACTCATATCCAAGCAAACCACTCACCCTTGTTCCTATGATCCAATTATATACAACTCTACCTTATGCACACACATTTCATTCCCACCTTACCCACTTTTATTTAACCAAACTTATCTGCATTCCCTTATATCCATCACATTGAAGTCTCATCCCCGCACTATACTTCTTGGACTCTTACTCTACTTCACCATTACAATACAATCACTAACTCAATCTTACATTAACTCAAGGCTTACCATCTTCTCTTCTACTATATATACACCAAACTAACATTGCACCATAAGTTTACTACTGACCAATTACATCTCTCCCACCCCTCCTTATTGCAAACCACAAGGCAAAACACCTAACCACATTGTCAAAGCACATTCTGAAGTCAAATAATTTCCAGCGTTACCTTAAGCTGATCACATATCACACGACAGAATCATACCTTTCAACTGCACTGAATCTCTTGGATTTTACCGATTTTGAGGTCCAAATAATGGGGTGCCACGATTCCCGAGTGGCACCCCTTAATTTCTGAGTTTCCTGGCTTTTATTTTCAAAATTTTTTCTGGCTTTTTTTGGACACGGACGTCATTGCGTGCAGAGGCGTGCACGGTGACATCTGCTTCGTGAGCAGCTTGCCAGCCTGTTGAAATTCGGCTGAGTGGGTGAGCTTATTTGTTTATATTTACTGACAGCATGTGCTGGACTAATCACTCACGACAGGGTAGGGAATGGGATAGGAATAGAAAGAGAGGGTGAGACACAGATGAGTCAGAGAAACTGGAGCAGTCCAGTAGTACTGAGCAGCTGAAGCACACACAAGAGCAGTGTGTTTTTTGTTTTAATTTAAAATAAGTACTACAACTACTTGCATTTATTTAGCTTAGAAGGCAGGCACTGGCAGGAGTCAGGACTCAACACCCCTTTGCCCCACCCCCGGCAGCAGAACAAGACAGTGTGTACTAACGGACTCGGAGCTGTGCAGTGGTGAATCTTGGTCCCAGACAATCGAATGATGAAAAAATGTATTTCTTCTGCTGCTGCTTCTTCTCCGGCTCCTCCAGCATCTCCAGAAGGTAAATAAAATAAATATAAAGAAGAAAGATAAGAAAACTAATTGTTCTGAGTCATAGACTTGCATTATTATACGAATGATCATTTAGTTCGTATGACAAGTGTACTTTTGAACTTGAAGCTTCATAATCATATTGGCAGTACTGTACATTCTCCTGTAGCTGACCTGGATGGTAGCTTAGCAGCTTCTTAAAAGCAGACATTGATTTAACACTGCAGGATTCCCTCAGGGAAGGTACTGGACAGCAGTTGAAAGATTAGCAAAACTTTGACCTGGTAAAAACCTTAATCTGATTACAGTGTGTTCTTCTTATGGCAAAGAAGCTGAAAAGGAAGATCATGCTATTAGCTGGGATCAGAAACAGGAATAATTGGAGGTATGAGGTGAAAAGGAAGAAAGAGGAGGTGGTAAAGTTAAGCCTGGTGGGAATGGACATATGGGCAATAATAAAATTGCACAGGTGCATTTATAACTAAAGATGACACTGCTTATGTTCTGTAAGAGAAAAAAAATATAAACCAGTAGCTAAGAGAGTGAACACTTGAAAAGGAATGTCTGCTGGGGCCTGTGACATATGACCTCTCTGCAGTTTTGTCACTGCTTTATATGATCTGGAAATTCAGTTACCGCACTGCATTCTTTTCTGGTATGCTGGCTGCAGCCAGCATAAAGCTGATTCTCCCTCTGAGTATCCTAAACAGTATTTTTACATTGGCACATTGGTAAAATTATTTTTTTCCACAAGACACCGTTCTTTAAAGTTAGGATATTTAATTTAAGGTGCAGGTGCAAGTCTATTTTTATTGTGAAATGGTATTGCTTTGTTTAGCAGATGTCTTAGTGTCTGTGGTAAAATGTAAAATAAAATCCAAATAATCATTATAGAAGTAAAGCCGTATGCACATTACAGTGTTTATGGTAAATGGGGCGAAATAGCGAAGTAATGGGACATTGGAATAACTGCATGGGGACTCTGGGCTGGGGCCATATTTTGGTTGTCTGGTCTTCAGTTTGCGTTTGAAAGTTGATATCCCACAATTCCATTGGAGTGGGTGGGGATACATAATTATGTTTGCACATTTTATGTTAAGCAGCATACAGATTTGCACCTATTTTCTATGGCCTTTGTCCAGATTTTTTTATGCTTCCAGGTTGAGAGGTATGGATAGAATGTACTACCAAATGTAAAGAGATATATACTAACACAAACACCACTTTTCTGTTTTTAAACCCATCACAGCTGACGTTTCTTCTAACTTGCTAACCTCTTTAATCTTAATTCTCAACCTTGCTACAACTATATACCTGCATACCCCCACACACCTATAGACAACCTCCTCCAACCATCTCCCCAATAAACACAGAGCTTCTCACATATCTCCTTCCAGCTTTTCGCCTATACTCTCCCATATTATTCAAGCTACAGATTGGCCTCCTCACCTCCTATGAAACCACACTTGACACTCTCACCTATTAATAAAATACACTTTCCATGGTACCCATTCCTCATTAACTATCTTCTCAAATGTGGAGACATACATCCTAACAAAGACCCATCCTCTAATCCTAACCACAAGGCTAACCCCAAAGATTTAAACATACTTGCACTGAACCTCAGAAGTATATGTAATAAAATACCCTCACTGTAGGCCTGGATAGATCAAAATAAACCTGACATGCTAGCCCTTACCGAAACATGGCAACACCACAATGTAAGAGAGTCTGAGATAATACCTCCAAACTATGCAATAACCAGAAGAGCTAGAGCTAAAAAAGTGAGGAGGGATAGCCCTTCTATATCAGTCTGCATTCAACATCACACCCTACACCAGTATTATACCCATCTTTTCCAATGCTGAGGTACTGTTCTCTTTTTTGAACCTCAACACATCAAAAAGGATTTGCATAATAGTAATATATCCCAGCAGGTCACAATATACCAGTGTTGGAAAATATTTTATCCTGGACATCCTAAACAAACCTCGAAACAATCTTAGGAGATGCAAATATAGACTGGCAAACCATAGCTTTCAACTCCCCCACAAATAGTATAAATCAAAGGTTTTTTTTCTCAATTTATCAATATTCCAACAAGATACAGCGAAGATCCTATCTGCCAATCCACCCTAGACTGGATCCTACTTATCCCACCCTGCCAATTACCCCTCTTCTGGTACACTGTCTAGTTCACTGAGCAATCAACTGCCAGCTTATTCCCCAAGAACAAACTCCAACAACTAAGAGTATACATATTGTAAAATCTTTTAGGGACTCTACTAATTTTTGTCAGCATAAATTCAACAATCTCCTACATGAAATAGACTGGACACCCCTTAAACAATTACCCCTAAATGATGCTGTACTACACTTTAATACACCTTCCTCCACATACTTAATACCGTACCTCCTACTCGTTTGAAAATAATCAAAAAGATCTGCACCATGGCTCTCTAAGGAATGTAAACACCTGATGAATAAAAGGGACATAGCCTGGATGACCTGAAAACTAAACAGAAATGAACAAAATCATGTCAATTTCAAAACACTACGTAACAAAGTGACGTAACTAATAAACAGAGATAAGTCATACTATTTCCAGCTTCAACTTCAACATAAAATCAACCCCAATAAATGTTGGCATTCCATATCTTCTCTACTTAACCATGGGAACAAACAGAGAGCACACCCCATTACCGGATACTCTTCCATCACAAATAGCCGAAAACTTTAACAAGCACTTTAAAATCAATATCAGACCTACTAACACCCCTAATGCTGGACTCCCCCACCCTTCAACCTATTCAGACACAAATCCTAGATCAATTACTTCTAACCCTTCATTACCACCCCCCACTCAACAAAATGTCATACGAATCCCATTCTCATTTCAACCCATACCCACTGACACCATTAAGAATCTGCTACAAAAATTAAAATCCTGCTCCCCCTCAGCTGATAATCTTCCACCATACTACCTCAAACTGGCTGCCAACTCAATTGCTTACCCAATAATCAGTATCCTCATAAAAGGTCTTTATCCGAATCAGAAGTACCTATCATATAGAACCAATCTCATACCCCCATCCATAAAGGAGGCAACTCCTCTGAACCATCCAATTTCCATCCTATATCCATCTTATCACCCATATCCAAAATTCCCGAGAGAGTTATCCATCAGCAGGTAGCGGAATATTTGTTGCAAAATAATCTTTTAACCAAAACCCAACATTGCTTCCAACCCAGCCACAGCACAGCTACAGCTCTATTATCCTTTACAGACACAGTGAACAAGGCCAGAGCTGCAGGATGCTATACAGCCTCAGTTTTTCTTTATCTCTCCAAGGCCTTTGACACAGTGTCTCACCCATTACTATTGAACACACTGCCTAACTTAGGCTTCTCGGATAACACAGTAAAATGATTTCAGAGCAACCTCAAGGACCACAAACAAACGGTGAAATGGTCCAAAGAACTCTCGCTTTTTCTGCATAACCCTACTGGAGTCCCTCAAGGCTCCACCCTCGAACCCCTACTCCAACATTTTCATAAACAACCTTCACACTGCTTCTCACCCTGGAACCCTTATTCAATACGCTGATGGCTCCACCATAATCTGTACTGCTCAATCACTACCAGAACTACTTTCGAGAAAAAGAAGTTGTGTACTCACCATAATGTTCCATGTGAGTTGTTCATTTCGCCTTCATTCTTACTGATGGGGTTCGGAGAAAATTCTTGTTTCCGACTCTGCCAACTGCAAATGCTCGAGGCCAACTCCCTATCCCATGATGCACCTTGAATCTTCCCTCAGATCTTGTTTGCTGCCAACTGGCTACCTTTGACTATTAATATGCTACTCTAAGAACTGGATAAGAGACAATACTGATAAATAAGAGGGGTCTTGGACCTCAAGTAGACTGGATGGGGGTTGGAGGGTGGGACGCAAGAATGAAGGCGAGATGAACTCGCATGGAATATTACGGTGAGTACATAACTTCTTTATGTGAAGTTGTTCTATCTCGCCGTTCATTCTTATTGATAGATAGCGTCCCAAGCACCATATTTCACGGGTGGCTCACAGGAGAATGTTCTTCAGAACAGTGGAACCAAAGGAAGCCCTGTCCCTACAGGCCTTGTCTACTTTGTTATGAGTGATGAGGTATGAGGCCTTGACCAGGTGGCTGCTGCACAAATAGTATCTAATGGTAACGCAGCAGAGAAGTCTGCGGAGGTAGATACAGCACTAGTAGAGTGGGGGCCTTTATTTTTTGTTGTAATTGAGCATTCACTGAACTGTAAGTGAAAGAAATACAATTGGATAACCATGTCGACAAGGTGACTTTTGTCACTGGAGCACCTTTTTTTTATTCCGAAAAGGAGACAAATAGCTGTTCTGTTTTCCTGAATTGTTTGGTCCTGTACAAAATACAATCGGAGTTGCCTGTGAACATCAAGTTTGTGCAGCACGAGTTTCATCTTATTTGTGTATTTAGGGAAGAAAACGGGTAATTCAATAGACTGGTTGAGATTTGTCTCTGCAAAAACTTAGGGTAAAAATGATGTATTAGTTCTGAGCGAGACTCTTTCATTATGGAAAATCAGATAAAGACGTTTGATGGTCAAGGCCTGTAACTCAGAAATCCTCCGAGCAGAAGGGATAGCTATTAGGAATATGATCTTCCATGAGAGATATTTCAAATCACAGGATGAGGCTGGTTCAAAAGGAGGTAATATAATTTGAGAAAGAAAAAATTTAGATTCCATGGCATGGCTGGAGTTTTGACGGGTGGTCTCATATAAATAGTACCCTTGAGAAAAACTTTAGAGAGTTGGTGTGACATGACAGTAGAACCTTGGACACCAAGATGAAAGTTTTAGATTGCTGCCAATTGAAATCTAATGGTAGCTGCAGCAGCTCCTTCATTGAAAAGTTTAGTCAGATCCTCCAGAATAGATTAAATTGAAGCTAGGTATGGATCAATATCATTCTGAGATGCCCATATAGAAAATCTCTTCCATTTGGTAAGACAAAATTTTCTTGTAGATGATTTATGAGAGGATGTTAAAATAAGATGGGCCTTGGCTGAGAGGTTGTAAATCCTGGCTATGTTTGGAATTGGAGCAGCCAAAGCTGTTAGTTTGAGGGAGTGAAGAGAAGGACGAAGAGCCCCCGATGAATGAGTCAAAAGATCTGGAACCAGGTCCAGGATCCAAGGCTCTTCAAATAGATGAGGCTGAAGGAAGGGAAACAAAATCTGATAAGGCCAGTAAGGGCCTATTAAGATTATGGTCCTTCCCAGAGTCTTTGCTTTCTGTAATACTTTGGGTATTAGAGGGAAAGGGGGGAAAAATAAAGGAGACCCAGGGGCCAATTGTGCACCAGTGCATCCCTTGGGGCATCCCCCGGAGGGGGGATTAGGGTGAAGTAGCTGCTGCATTTCGTGTTCATAGGGGTTGCAAAGAGATCGCAAGGCTGGTCACACCTGCGGAAGATGCTTTCTGCTACTTGTTTCTTTAGGGACCACTCGTAAGACAAGAGAATTGCCCTGCTTAGCCTGTCTGCTGTGTTTCATTTGGCTTTTCCCGGTTAGGGGTCACCACAGCGGAACTCCGGTCCGCTAATGATTGGTAGTTGATTTTTACGTGCCGAGTTACCAGCCCTGACGCACAACTTTCAACGAAGGTATGAAGACTGGATTTCCCTGGGATGTGCATTGCTATCAGAAAGTGCTACGTGGAGGTTGCCCAATGCCATTCTCTCAGGGCCTCTCGACACAGGGGATAAGATTTGGTTCCTCCTTGTTTATGTACCAGACCACTGACATACTGTCTGAATTGCAATTGTTCCCAGAGAGAGAGTCTTGAAAGTGCAGTGCTAGGAGTACCGCTCATCTCCAGGAAATTTATATGCATATGAGCCTTGTGTTTCTTCCACGTGTCTTGGGCTGTTCTTCCCTGATAATGCCCCTCCATCCTATCAAGGAAGCACCCGTGGTCAACGTGGCTATAGGAGTGTGTAGAACAAAAGGGCAGCCTAGAGTTATTTGTTGGGATGTCAGCCACCACTGAAGGCCCTTCTTGCACGTATTCGTTAGTATGATTTTGTGAGAGAATGGAAATTCCTAAAAGGACCACTGAGAGAACAGGAGACATTGTAGTACTCGCATGTGCATCCGACCCAGAGAAATGGCTATGATTGCTGCCGCCATCATTCCTAGCAATTTGAGTACCATTGAGACTGGGGCTTTTGTCTTTGGAAGCAGGTCTAGGATTTGTTTTTGTAAAAGACAAATTCTTTCTAGAGGAAGGTTTAATGTCATTGTGATTGTATTTAGTTCTGCTCCTATAAAAACAAGTATGTTGCGATGGCAACAAGGCAGATTTTTCTGAGTTTATGGTAATCCCCAATTGATTGCAGAGATTTAAAGTTGTGTCCCTTGCACGTACGAGTTGATGCCTGGTGGTGGCAGTGAGGAGCCAATCGTCTAGATATGGAAAGACCTGGAATCCCAAACTCCTCAGGTGAGCCGTGACTACTTCCATGCATTTGGTGAATACTCTGGTGGCCGCAGTGAGACCAAAGGACAGAGCACAAAATTGGTAATGATTGGATCCCAGACGGAAGCGTAGATCATCCCTGGATGGCTTGTCCATTTTTATGAGGTAGTACGCATCCTGGAGCTCTATTGAGCACATCCAATTGTCTTTCCCCAGAAAGGGGAGTATTGACTGCACCATGACCATCCGGAACTTTGTCTTTTTTACCGACTTGTTTAGTGTGCTGAGGTCTAGAATAGGTCTCCAGTCCCCCATTTTCTTTGGAACGACAACGAACCTTGAGTAAGTTCCAAATCCTCTCTGGTCTGTTGGGACTGGTTGGACAACTCTTTTCCAGCAACCTTTGGACCTCTATGGCTGCTTGTTCCCTGTGACTGGGTGGAACGTCTGGGATTTTTTTCACAAGAGGGGCAGTGTAGCAAAGGGAATTGAGTATCCTCTGGATAGGATACTTTGTACCCAGCTGTCTTTTGTTATTTTTAGCCAGGTGTCTGGGTACAAAGAAAAGCGTCCCCCGACTGCTTCCAGAGATGGCCAATACGGACTCCTCTCAGGAGCGCTGATGGGGTTTCCCAAAGAACTGATCTCCATCACCCTGATTCTGCGGACCCTCTCTGCTGCGTGGATGGCATCTTCCATTATTTCCACCTCTTCTGCCTCTAGAGGGGGTTTCACCACAAGTGTCCTGGAAAGATCCTCGAGATTTACAGAACCACATCTTTCCACCTCCCCTCCCTTTGGGGTGGGGTCTAATCAGTGTAGAAAAACGTACTTAGACGGCAAAGTCTTTCTGTCTTTCTCACTCCTGGTAAGTGTTTCCTTCACTTTCGGTGCAAAAAGGGAGGAGCCATCAAAAGGGGTGTTAATAAAGGAAGACTTAAAGGGTTCCACAAAGGAACACAGGCGCATCCTGGAATGTCTCCCAAGGGCAATTCCTGTAACTGCTGCTCTGCTCATTCCATCAGCTGCATATGAGACCAGACGCATAGAAAGGTTCACAATAGGATTAAGAGTAGAGAGCTGGGAAGTTAGCTTGTTAGAAACCCCCGCAACTACTGAACCCTGTAGTTCATCTCCTAGTTCCTTCAGGAGATCCCTTTGCAACCTAGTGAAATGTGTGAGAGAGTTCAGCGATCGAAGGACAAAAGCTACTGAACTAAACATACACTTCCCATACCTGTACATAATCCTGGACACACTATTAGGAGGATGAACAGATGTAGAAGTTTCTGATAGTTCCTTCTTAGTGGTCGCTGCCACCACCATGGCATCAATGGGCACTCCTCCTTTAATTAGAAAGGTTTTGACTTGAGGGCAGATTATAAATTTATTAGGCCTCCTGGGAACAGGCTCCATGGTATCCGGGGACTCCCATACCCTCAGAGAGAGTAACTCAATCAACTCATCAAAGGCTGGAGACACCCAAGAGGTGGAGGGTTGAGACCCAAAAGCTTTCAGGAGGACTGACCCATCAGGAGGGTTCAGGGATTTCCAGCCACCTCTCTGTTTAAGAATTCTTAGGATATCTGCGAATGAGATTATCCTCTGAGGGAGACCGTGGGGACCCTTCTGACTCATCTAAGTCAGTATCCGAAGTAACAGTTTCCTGTGGGGAGTCCAGATGCTTCCTCTTGCAAAGTCTCTTCCTGGGAACCTCTTCAGTAGGAGCTTCTGGAGAGGTCTCTGAATAGCATGGTTCACCCAATGGGGTTTCCTGAGGCTCAGGGTCTCTACGCTTTAATGCAGCGTGTGTTGTAGAGGCAGACACTGGTGCTTTAAGGGAGGGGAGCTGCTGGTATTGACTGTGTGGTTGACGGCATGGACAATACCCTCCTCATGGCCTTCGAAGGCCCCTCGGTCCCAACGCGAGGAATCCCCCGGATCTTAGGATAGAAGGGACTCTCCCGGCACTAGAACAGAGGGCTCTGAGCCAGAGGTTGGAGCAAAGCTCACTCGAGCCAAACTCCCGAGAGGCAAAGTCGGAACTGACAAGTCAGTCCGACTATCCACTCTGGACCCGACCAGCGAGTGTCGACTCAGAGATCCCTCGGTCGGCACCGAAGATATCAAGGCAGTCGGGCCCGAGAAACCTAAGGTAGGTGTCGGCCCAGAGGGATCCACAATCATCAGTTCCGAACTCTACGGCTCTGAATCTTCAAGGCAGATCGGAGGAGGAACTGAAGATGGTGGACAAACTTGTATTAGCTCCGAAGTCCCAGGGGTCGGTGCCGATAAAATTCTTGCAAGTGCCGGTATCTGCAAAAGCCTCTTCACCACACGGTCCACATCCAAATCAGAGAGTCTACTTGAGGCCTGAGAAGAATGTGTGGATGAAGCCACCGACTAAGATGGGGGGTTTCAATATAGGAGATACTGGCTCCAATGTCGGGGACCATCTCCTAACTGAAACAGTTGGCTCCACTGGCTGTGGAGCCAATGTTGAAGGTTTACTCAATCCAGTTTTTGGAGTCGATGGACTTTTTCTTGGTTCCGAAGAACTAGAAGACGTCTTAGAGGGTTTGCCATACTTGTCCAGTGCCTCTTGGAAAGAGGATTTTAAAAGACCTCTATCCATAAGTTTTCTCTTTCTCTCATGCAACACACTAGCACTAAAAGAGTGTCATATTGAAAAACTTTCTTGCAGGTGCACCTCATCCAAATAATACACACAGTCGGTATGTCCATCAGTGACGGCCATGTTTTTTCCACATCTTGGCCATTTTTTAAATCCAGACTTGGATTTCTCTCTCTTGATGAGACATCCTGTCAGACAACAGAGAAAAAAAAACTCTCTCTGTGTGTGCATTATATATATGTAAAGAGAGAGAGAGAGAGAGAGAGATAAAACAACACAGCACACTACTCTTAATAATGCAAACTCTCTAAACAATTAAGTTAGATATCAATGTTAAATATCAATATACTTACAACTATGTGAGAAGAAATAAATAAGAGAAAGCTAAAGGCCCAAAAACACAGCCAATTATCAAAGTTATTTAAATCTCTAAATAACTAGCAATTTACCAAAAATACACAATGTCCTCTAATTAAAAGGGCTCTGACTAACACCACACAATTACGAAAGGGGGAAAAGAGATGGGGAGAACTAAAGGCCTAAAGAGAGGCCACTTATCTAAGTTATTTAAACTACCTAAGAAAAAACTAGCCAATACCAGGAATACACTTATAGGAAGGCTAACTACTATAAAGAAAGGAAACATTATTAAACTATCTAATTTAAGCTATGTAGCAAATTTTTAGAGAGACAAAAGAATTAACTTTCACTGGCCAAAGTTGGTGAACGTCCGATCAAGTTGCAGCGGCAAATGAGATCTGGGGGAGAATCAAGGTGCATCATGGGATAGGGAGTTGGCCTCAAGCTGGTTGAAGACCTCGAGCTTTTGCAGTTAGCAGAGTCATAGGTTCATAGGTTCATACTAGGCTATCTGCCCAAGGGCATTTATAAGCCTAGCCCATAGTTATGTGGCTTTCGCCACCCCTTTAGTTTGAATAAAAACTATTCCTATCATTTTGCTGTGCCTCTGTCAAGCAGTGACACTGAAGTAATCCCTGGGGTATATCTGCAATCTCCCATCCATTGGTCAAGATTCCTCTTGAACAAGGCCAGAGAGGTGCTCTGCCTCACATGTACCGGGATTTTGTTCCACAGCATAGGGAGTCTCTGGGTGATGAATCTGTCCCTCCAGCACGTTCTATTTATAACCGTGTCAAGGTTTAAGTCTCCCGCCCTTGTGGTTCTGAGGGATCTAGATTTTTTGAGGTGAAGCATATTTATCAAATCTGGGTTTGACATGGCCTTATATGTCAGGCACAGGTCACCTCTGAGCAAGCGGTATGAGACTGAATAGAGCTGGAGTTCTTTCAGTCGGGCAGCATAAGACATATTTTTGAGACCCTTTATCCTTTTGGTGAGGAACTTTTGGGGCCTTTCAAGCTGCAGCAGGTGTCTGGTCAGATACATTCCGAACGGGGCATTGTACTCAATCATAGGTCTAATGAGTGAGGAGTACAGGGGGACGATGACCTCCCTTGATCTAGACGTGAATCCCTTCATGATCAGGTGGGCGATATAGAAGGTTTTCCTAACTACTTTAGCAACATGAGTGTCAAACGAAAGGCTACTGTCAACCTGGGTCCCCAGATCCCTAATGACTTTTTCTGTGCTCAGTGGATTGCCACCTATATGGTAGCTAGGGGTAACCTTGTTTTTCCCGAAGGGTATGACTATGCATTTTTTGGCGTTTAACTTCAGGCCATGGCTCTGGCACCAGTTATCCGTTTCTGTGAGGCCCTTCTGGAGGATATCTGTGTCAGATGTGTTTTCGACTATGGCGCCCAGTTTGCAGTCATCTGCAAACTTTGTCAGCCATAACCCTCCTGTGTTTGCTTGTACTACAGAAAAGTAGATGCCGAACAAGAGTGGACCCAGGACTGAGCCCTGTGGGACACCACTTGTGACAGGCTTTGAGTCTGACATGGCTCCAGCAACTCTGACCCTGTGGGTTCTGTCACTTAGCCAGTTTGCAACCCATCTTGTGATGTATGGGTTTACATTCAAGCTGATGAGTTTTTCGATGATACCTGAGTGGGTATCTCCATGGCTTTGCAGATAAGGCTTGTCAAGCTAATGGGGCGGTAATTTGATGAGATCAAGTATGTTTTCTCCTCTTGTGGGGATGGTGACTAGTTGTTCCATGGCATTTGAGTTTATGAACTCCAGGAATCTTTGGGTATTGTGTCGAAGGCCTTTGCCAGGTCGAGGTAGGCTGTATGGACTGCCTTTCCCTCATCAATGGCCTTGGTGACTGTCTCGAAAAAGTCAACCAAGTTTAAGAGGCAGGATCTGCCTTTGACAAAGCCAAATTGGGTTGGATCCAAAGTCTGCAAGTTCCTTATGTCTTTATTTATGAGTTCCATTATGATCCTCTCCATGGCTTTGCAGATAAGGCTTGTCAAGCTAATGGGGCGGTAATTTCCAGGGTCTGTGGAGGCACCGCCCTTATGAAGTGGGACCACAGTCGCCGTGCGCCACTCCTTGGGTACGTATCCTGAGGTGAGGCTAAGATTAAACAGCTGTCCTAACTGTGGGTTTAATTCCTCGTTGAGTTCGTGAAGCACACAGCCGGGGACACCATCCGGTCCCATGGATGCTGTGTTTTTGCCTTAGTGAGGGCAGTTCTCACCTGGGCGTTGGAGATGTTTGGGGGGCTACAATCCTCTGGAATAGATATCTCTCCTTTTGGGGGGGAGGGGGGGGAGAAGTTTGCACTGAACCTGTCAGCCAGTATGTTGGCAATGTGTGTAGGTTCAGTAATTTTCACATCATTTTGAACTAATTCTGAGCATATCTGGGAGTTTCCTCCTAGGTTTCGAACATAGCTAAAGAAGGCCTTATGATTCTCTTTAGAGTCCTTGGCGATTTTTCTCTCAAAATTTGCCTTGGATGATTTTATGTAATAACTGTCTATAACTCATGAATATTCTACATCTCCTTACTATCCTACCTCTCTTACATTTAAAATAAATTAGAAAGAATAAGTTAGAATGCTCTGATTTTGAATGTATATTTTGCCTCATTGTTTAGTTAAGTGTTTTTGTTACCTGTGTTTTGGAGCTTTTCTCCCCGGGCCTCCGCTGAAAATGGACATGCATCCAGTCGGATCCTCCCGGTCAACAAATGTAAAATAAATAAAATAAAATAAATAAATGAGAGCTCTTAGTTTTTTACTTATAATGATCAAAGGTGTCGTACCTTTCAAGGATTTTGCTCTATCTTGTAGTAGCTTCCTCCTTTTGTTGTAGAGCTTGTTTATGGCTGGGGTCCACCAGACTGGACGCTTGCCTTTGGTAGAGAGTCTTAGTTTTGTTTGGGATTGCCTGATCCATGCAGTCCTGTAGGTGCTGGTAGAAGGCATTTGTAAGTGATTCAGCGGTTTGAGTAATGTTTACCACTGGCTCAGGGGCCTTAAAGGGGACCACACTAGTTTTTAGAAGTGTGAAATCGGCTTTTGAGAAGTTTTTCACTGTGGTCTTTTTTGTTTCAGGTGGGGGCGGGATGAGGACCTCCAGCGAGATTAGTTTATGATCTGATCTCACCAGTGAGGGGTATACTTCCGGTGTTGAACATTTTGATCCCATGTTCGTGATGATGAGATCAAGTATGTTTTCTCCTCTTGTGGGGATGGTGACTAGTTGTTCCATGGCATTTGAGTTTATGAACTCCAGGAATCTTTGGGTTAGAGTGTTCGGGCTTGAGTAGTGTTCCCAATCTATATTAGGGTAGTTGAAGTCACCTAGTATGATGGTGTTTGGAGATACATTTATCCCCTCCAATGTTTTCAGGAAGGCCATGTGAGGTTCCTGAGTTTGAGAGGGTGGCCTGTAACATGCTACAAATTGCAGAGCAGTCTTGCCTATGGTTAATTGCACCTGGATGGTCTCCGATGCATTGTGCGTTGCCACCAACCTTGAGGTGTGGGTGTCCTTTATGAATATGGACACCCCTCCTTTCTTGGTGTTGTCCGGATTTTGGGGCGGAACGCATGATATGAGGTGAAACCTGTTAGTGCTGGGGTGCTCTCAGGAGCCTTGAACCAGGTTTCTGTCACAGCACAGACATCGATGTTCTCCATATTGAGAAGGGCCTCGAGTGCGTGCATCTTGAGATTGAGACTTCTGGCATTGAGCAGCATTACCCTTAGTTTTTTCCTTTTGGTGTTCTAGGGTGGTAGGTTTAGAATTTGAGCCTTGCCTAAAAAGGCACTATGGGGTGGCAAGAGCCTTTGCCAATATCCGAAGCCCAAGGGTGACAGGTGCAAGCCGTCCCTTGAAGCAGCGTGGCTTGTCCAGCATGTCATCCCAGGCAGACAGACATTGGATCCCCTTTGAATGACACCAGAATTTAAGCCAATTATTAAAGCTGATCATCTTATCACTGTATTGTGGCATCATTCTAGGTGAAGGTAGGATACTGCTCAAGGTCAGGGTCATACCTGCCTGGGCTACATAATCAGAGAGCTCCTCGATGTCCCTTTTCATGTAGTCCAAGGAGGTGCGTCTCAGGTCGTTGACACCAGCATGGACAATGACTGAGTCGCACTTGTACCTGCTGTTGAGAGACCTGAGTGCTTGCGTTATGTGGTGGATTCTAGCGCCCGACAGGCAGCTTACTGTGACCTTCTCTTTACTCAGTCTGGTGAGCGGGACGTCAGTGTGTCTGACTATGGAATCACCAATGACAAGTGTGTCTGGCATTTTGTTTGGCCTTAAGGGCTGTGACTGTTTGACACTCTGACTGTGTGGTCTATGTGTTGCATGTGTTGGGTCGTGAGGTGGTAGTTGTTTGGGTGTCTGCTTTGGTGGCCTCTGCTGTTTTGGTAAATTTTTGAGCCTCCGAGTATGTCTTTGTGTGAGTATGTGTATGATTTGAAGTTGTGATGGTACCATGTGTGACTGGGTATGTATTGTGTGTGGTTACCTTCTCCTCCTGTCTGGTCTTGCCAGTCCTATGTTGAGAGAGCTCAGCCTCCAGTTTGGCCGTATAGTTGCATCTCTCGCATGTATTTGTGTTTTGTGGGAGAAGGAGAGGATTGTCTGTGTACATGAGGCAATTGTAACATTGCCTCAATATTCCCAGGTTCACCAGTTGAGCTGGAGAGGACACTAGCAACTGATCCCTCGACATACTAGAAGTAGTAGATAAAGAGACTTTCAAAGGACTCCGGGGGAAGTGGGTTTTAGGCTGGTGGGATACTATCTATAATAAGAGTGCTTTATCAAGGTGCAAGTACTGTAGGAGTAAGTGCTAGGCTTTACAGATAGAGAATAGTCTACTTGGGAATCAAGTAGAGATGAACTTTTCAGTTATAGGATATGCTGGTTAGATCAGCAGTACAGCTCGAGGAAGGTAGTTCTAAGGGAAAATTGGAAGAGTGGAATTTAGATGGCCCAAATAGTTTAACCTTGTTTAACCGCGCTCTTGTGTGCAACAGTGGTAACTCCGCTAAATCGCGTTTAGCGTGTTTTATAGCAGGGGGCTGAAGGGAGCTAGGAATTGGCCCAAAACGACCAATGGACTACTAGTTTCTGGCTGAAACTTCACCAAATCGGACAAAAAGGCCGCTCAGTGCTTCCCACTCCCACTGGTAAGCAAAGAAACTTCCCTCCTTCCTAATAAGGCAATGGATCAGTAACAGGAACTAAAAACAAAGCCCAGGGATCAGCAACTCTGAAACTGGACTACTCTAGTTCAGTAAGGCGGGAAAACGAGATTTTTTTTGTTTTATTACAGAGACAAGGAAAAAAACAGACAGTAAATGCTATAAATGCTGTAAATCGGCTAGCGCACTTTTGTCCGAGCTGAGGATCGGCTCTGAAACCCATCAATAAGAATGAATGGCGAGATAGAACAACTTCACATCTCAACACTGTTGAATCCTGGCTAAGAAATGCTCAAACTCTTTCTCAATACAAAGAAGACTAAACTTTTACTCTTTTACCCAAAAAACACCTCCCCTGTCTCTGATCATTTCAACATCCTTGCATCTGACAACACGGTCATAGAAATACTGCAGGAAACCAAATGTCTAGGAGTCATTGACAAACTTTCATTTGACCCCCATATACAACAAAATGTAAAGAAAACTTATCAAAAACTGGGACTCCTATACAGAAACAACCATTTGTGTCCCTGCTGGACAGGGAAAACAGGTGCTGACTGAGGGCACATGGGCAAAATTCTTGGCTAGGCTTATAAATGCCTCTGAGCCAATAGCCTAGTATCATCCTATGAACCTATTTCTTTACTGCAGCAACCGAAACTACCCTTGCAAAAACATTTTTACTTCCCCCTCCCTTCTTTATGGTGCTACTACCCTAACTAACTTACAAATTTCTACCCTAAGCAAGATGGAACAGTGCTTTAACAAAGTTGCAAAGTCTGCCACAATCTCTAAATATCACACACACCAATGTAAACCACTACTAGAATGAAACTGGCTTGAACTCCCCAACCAACTTGCCTTTATTCAGCTATCCACCTTGCACAACCTTATTTTCAAGCCTACTGCCCGCTATGCACTAGCCAATCTAGTCGCACCTTACACACCAAATCGATCCCTATGATCAAAAGACAAAAATCTCTTAACTATCTAAAAACCTAAAAGAAAACCAGGTCACTCTCTGTACTCATACTCTGTCTTCATACTATGGAATTCACTTACCTCTAGCTACCAGGTCTATGCCTGGGCCTAACCCATTTCAAAGCCTTAATCATCCCAAAAAATACATGGCCCTACATTACGCCTGCCTAATGCTCAACTCTTCTTCCACATTAGCGTCATCCTCCTCTTCTGTCAAATTTCACTCCCTCATAGTTTGCAAGATCCCAAGTCTCTGCTAACTCCTGTTTCTATACCATATCCTTAAGTGACTGCTCAGACTGTAATGCCTCTATTCTTAACTCACTCGATGTCTTTCTGCATCACTAACTTTCTGGCTATTTTCCTAACTGAAACCAACATTCTACTTTATGTACTGTAATAGTCAATGTCATACAGTGCACTACCAACATACTATTTTTGTACACTATCTACTCATAGGCTATGTACATGGTGAGTAACTATTACTGTATATAATGTTTTTAACTCTAAAGAATTGACCAGATGTGCAGTATATATTGTAATATCTTGTAGCACAGTTTATGTTCTTTCAACCTATTTTTGTATAATATTTCTAATGTCATTTGCATTGTATTGGATTATACTGTATTTGTATTGTACTGTATGTGGAGTTTCTCTCCCCAGGCCTCTGCTGAAAACAGATTCCGTAGATCCAGACTACTCCAGTAAACAAATGTCAAATAAATTAAATAAAGTGATAGGAAGTGAACATCTATAGTAAGTGTTCTGTATATTCACACTTGTTTGGGAAAAATATAGTGTGTGTGTGTGTGTGGGGGGTATGGCTTGTGATAGGGGATTCAGACCATATATCTGGAAGAAAGGAAGGATTGGTCCTCAGACTTGTTCTGTCTTTGTGAAAAAACAGGCAAGGGGGGTTTACAGACGAGGCATCTAGATCAGAGATCCACCTAGCAGACGTAACAGCAGCAAAGGAAAGTGTTTTCCATGACAAAGATTTTAAATAAGCCTTGGCAGCTGGTTCAAATGGAGGACTAGACGGGGTTTGCAGTAAAACAGTAATATCCCAAGGAGGAAGTGGGTCTCTAAAAGCAGGTCAAAACAGAAAAACATCTTCTAAAAAGGCTTTATATAGTCTTAAGGATGCAACAGATTACAATAGACATGAGATTCTCACCAATGTGAAAAGACAATATGGCCAATAATTGCACTGGTAATAGAATAGCTAGCTCCATTCTGGTAATAGGTCTGCCAAGAACTGCAGAATCTCTGAGGGGTGCTGAAAAATGATCAAGATTGTTCTCAATTGCCCAAATGGAGAATTCCTTCCATTTACTCTTGCAGACTGTGCATAAAAGGTATCTGGGAAGATGTTAGAATATGAATAAGTGAGGAAGAAACACTGTCTAGCCATCAGCTGAACTGGCAAAACCATTCTGTCAATTTGAGGGAATGAATGCCCGGGTGAGGCAACCCCAATGGGTGAGACTGTAGACCTGGGTTCTTAGCCCAGCATCCAGGGAGGGTGTACAAGATAAGGCCAGATGCTGAGAAACCATACTTGTCGAGGACAATAAGGGGCTCTGAGGATGACTGTCATCTTTCTCACCACTGCTTTCTGTAGAATCTTTAAAACAGAGGAATGGGGGGAAATATGTAAAGGAGTCCTGGGGCCAACTGTGGGACACAGTACCCCTTCTGGGCTAATCATAGCAAAGGACTTGCTGCACTTTGTGTTGAGAGGAGATGTGAAGACATTCCTGTGGGTGAATATCTGCTCTGTAACTGCTAGTTTAAGGGACTACTTGTCTGCAAGATAGACTTGCGGATCTTGTCCTCAAACACTTGCCTTATTCAGGACATGCATTGCTACTAGAAAATGGTGGATAGATACTGCCACACTTTCATGGCCTCTCGTCATAACAGGTAAGATCAGGTTCCTCCCTGTTTCTTGATGTATCAGACAACTGTCATGTCTGTCTGAACAGATATTGCATCCTTGAACCAAAAAACGAACTGCAGAATATTGAAAGCATCAAAAACAAAAAAAAAAAAAAAAAAAAAATGGAGATGCCTACTAGCTCCAGGTTCAAATTTTACTGAAAAAAAAAAAGCGTTTTCATCCACTTGTTTACTGTAGATTTCTTCAGATTAAAACAACCTTGAGAAGTGTGTCCTGAAAGGCCTGCATTACTAGGCATACTGTTCCCCTCTCCGATACGGCGATGTGAAGTCTGGCCTCGGACTGTCACCATGTGCCTTGGACTGTCTTTCCAACTTAGTGCCCCCCCCTCCACGGGGAAATGTTGGTGATCACTACAGCTTGGGAACAAAGAATAACAAAAGGTTGTTCAAGAGATGTGTGATTTGCAGATTTCTACTAAGAGTGTTCAATAAAATAAGGGTTGTTGTCTTAACGACTGGATTGCAAGAATCTACTGAAGAACTTGCAAGAACTATCTGGCTAGGGCAGTAAGGGTAATTGATGTTGCCACAGACCCCAAGAAATATCTTGCTGGTTGCTTCTGAAAGGACAGAACTGTTGAAGCTTGATGGCAAATGGTTCCAATTCTTGTCTGGGGAAGTCTTGCAATTTGAAATCTTGTGCCTAACTGGGCTCCTATGAACTCTATAAAGTTTGAGTTGGGCGGAGAGTGGACTGTCAGATTGACAGTAACACCCAGGTCTCAACAGAGGTGGAGCAAGGAATCCCTGGCTGGATGAGTAAATCCTGAGTAGGGGTGATGACCTAGTTGTACAAGTAAGTGAACACGCAGTACCCTTGCAGTCAGAAACTATCACAACCACTGCCATATATTTGGTAAGCACCTGCGGCGGTGCGGGGGGTGTGGTGAGACGAAGGGTAGAGCTATAAACTGAAAATAACTGGCTTTCAGCAAGAAAGAAAGATACTTCCTAGAATTTCTCTCCATCTTTATGTGGTAGTATGCATCCTAAAGATCTATTAAGCACATTCACTGGTTATCACTCAGAAAAGGTAAAATAAACTGTACAGTGACCATCCAGAATTTTGTTTTCTTTACAAAACTGTTTAGGTAGCTTAGATTCAAAATTGGTCAGAGGTCCCAGTTTTTTTTTCTTTGGTACTAAAAAGAACTCTGAGCAAATGCCAGATCTTCTCTTGTCTGGTGGAACCTCTTGGATGATTCGATTGAAAAGCAGCTTCTTTATTTCCGAAGCTGCCGCTTCCCTTTGAGAGGATAAAACATAAGGCGGTCTTTCTGGAACTAAAGGAATGGTATTGAAAGGGAATGAAGTAGTCTATTATCCTCTGCACCAGACTGTCTTGAATGATGGATGTCTAAGTTGCTGGGTGCAAGGACAGACTTCCCTAACTGACAGCATGCAGTAGTCAAGGCTTCTCAGAGAAAGGGACCTCTGAAGCCTTGATTCTGCAGACCACTTTGGCCCATAGGGTTATCTCCATTATAAGACTTCTCTCTTTTTGCCATGGGGGGCCCTATTCTCCAGAGGTGTCAACTCTGGAGATTTATGGAACCAAATTTTCTTGCTGCATTTCTCATCCCTGGAAGAGGTCCTCCTCTGGGTAGTGGAAAATTTGATTCCTCCAGCAGAAAGGGATTTATCCAGCCATAGGAGCCAAAGTCCTGGAGGGAGGATCAGCCAGAGACAATCAAAACACCAGTAATAACTACAATCTAGTAAGTAAAATTTATGAAGAAACAGAGTTTATATATAAGAAAACAAAATTCAACACAGAAAGCAAATAAATAGGGAAATGATGGTTAGGGGGAGTAGATATAAGAAGACAAAATATTTTAGACTACAAAGTAGAAAGATTATTCACTTAATCATTATTCACTTATTTCCTAAATATCCACAGATTTGTTCTACAGTTGTGGAGGCAAAAACCACCAGAGATTATGGGTAAAAGGAGGAACCTGAGCACCAGATCCAGAAGCTTGAAAGTGGCCAAAGTTGGATCAGACATGGATACGAGACACATACGTTGAGAAAAGACTGTAAGAGACTACATAAAATCCAGTATATTAATCAGCAACCACAAAGACTCCTACAACATCAACATATTTACAGGATTAAAGAAGAGAAAACAAAATAAAGCAAAGCAAACAAAAAAAAATAGTTTATACAATCTGATACATATAACACTTCACTGCTCTACAGACATTTGACATCCATCTGTGATGCTCCTCCCAATCACTACTCCTTCAATTAAACATGATTCTTCTCTTCCTCAATTACATGCTAAACTTTATAATAATTTGCCATGGCTATGCAAATAACAGTCAAATTCAAAATGGATAGTCTGGAGTCTCTAAAAAATAAATGTGCATTGGAAGTATAACACCACCTCATCACCACTTTAATATTTTACATCTTCACATAGACACCCAGCTTATTATTTTTTTCTGCACATGAGAGGAAAGGAGAGGGAAACAGAAGGCCAGTCTTTATTAAATTGGAGGCATGGAGCGCATCAAACTAAGCTAGGAAGAAAACGCCTATAAAGTACAGTCTTGTGTACATACACTTATTTCACTACATCTTCCAAATGAGGTTAACATAATGGTGAACTGCTACAACTTTTTTCCATCTTCAGTGTCTTACAGTTTTCATTAACAGATTCTTTTTCCCCAAGACCATCAATGCTGCTCTTGAACCAGCATTCCATGAAACAGTGGATGCACGAGGCATTCATACAGCAAACATCGCAGAGAGCTTTCTACAGTTCTGAACCACATTCTGGTCTTCATAAGGACTTGCAATGTGTAATAAGCCACTGTCCCTAGAACAACACAACTGCACTATCTTCTTTGCAGAGGATTCCCGTAATAGCATATTTTAACATTTGGATAGATTTTCAGGCAGTAACCCATCCCTTACCTGGGTGGGGGGGTTGCAATGTAGCACTTCAATATTTCATGTAAGTAGCCCAATGGATTATGCAGTCTACAGAAATTAGAAGTTATGTACCTACCATAACGTTCCATGTTAGTTGTCTTCTCTCGCCTTCTTTCTTGCTGGATGGGTTCGGAGCCGATCCTCGGCTCCGACTCGGCACTTGCTTAGCTTGAGAACTCCTTTTACCAGCTCGAGGCAACCCTATATCCCATGATGCAAGGCGAGACTACCTCAGATCTCGTTTGGTAGCTATAATACCCTGCTAAATAAAAACTACTCCCAAAGGAAGAACAAGACAAACCTAGTAGAACCAGGCAAAGAGTTCTTAGATAAACTCTTCTACTGAAGACTCAGGGGAGAAAAACCTGAGAAAGAGGAACCCTTCAAGATCTGTCCAGGCCAGGGGGAAGGAGGGAGGGACGCAAGAAAGAAGGCGAGAGAAGACAACTAACATGGAACGTTATGGTAGGTACATAACTTCTAAATGTTAAGTTGTCAATCTCGCCTTCATTCTTGCTGGATGGGACCGCGTCCCTAGCACCTGTATCCCGGGTGGCTCAATGGAACAGACTCTTGAGTACTGTGGAACCAAAACTGGTTCTGTCCCTGGAGGCCAAATCTAATTTGTAATGAGAGACAAAGCTATGAAGAGTGGCCCAAGCAGCTGCTGCACAAATGGTATCAATGGGTAGCCTATCCTGAAAAGCTGTAGAAGTGGATAGGCTCCTGGTTGAGTGCGCCTTCGGTTTAGAGGGTAGTTGCTTGCCTCTGAGCGAATACACGTAAGAAATGGTGGACGATAACCAACTGGATAAGGTCACTTTAGATACTGGGAGACCTTTCCTGTTTTCTGCATAGGAGACAAATAATTGGTCTGACTTCCTGAATTGTTTAGTTCTATGCAAATAAAACCTGAGCTGACGATGGACATCCAAAAAATGAAGCTTTTGTTCAGCTCTGTCAGAATAACTTGGGAAAAAAAACTGGTAGATCGATGGATTGATTAATATTAGTTTGAGAAACAACCTTGGGAAGAAATGATGGATTTGTTCTCAAGGATACCCTGTCCTTGTGAAAAACCAAGTAAGGGGAACGAATGCAGAGAGCTTGAATCTCGGATACCCTTCTTGCTGAAGTGACAGCCAGTAAGAATATAGTTTTCCAGGTCAATAACTTCAAGGAGCATGAAGCAGACGGTTCGAAGGGTGGTAAAATCAAGGATGCTAACAATAAATTCAGATCCCATTGTGGGGGAGGATGTTTTATTGGAGGCTTCAGGAGAAAAACTCCTCTCAGAAAGGCTTTACATAGTCTATGTGACATAATGTTACGATCTTGCAAGCCAACATGATATTTGGAAATAGCCGCCAGTTGAACTTTGACTGTTGATGAAGAAGATCCTGACTGAAAAACTTCAGCTAGAAAATCTAAAACAGAATGCACAGGTGCAGTAAAGGGGTCAATGTGCCTGGAGTTTGCCCAAAGGGAAAAACGTCGCCATTTGCTAGCGTAAACCGTTCTGGTGGACGACTTCAAAGAAGCTATCAAGATATCTCTGACAGGATCAGAGATCATAGGAAGCCTGGCTAGGGAAGGAAGTGGAGCAACCAAGCAGCGAGGTTGAGAGAACGAATGGCCCGGTGCTGTTGACCCGATTGGTGGATCAAAAGGTCCGGAACTGGGTCCAGATGCCAGGGCTGCACCAGGAGGTGACTATGCAGAGTCGGAAACCAAATTTGTCGAGGCCAGTATGGGGCAATAAGAATCAACTTGGCCCTCAAGACGGTAGCTTTCTGAATGACTTGTGGAATTAAGGGGAAAGGAGGAAAAGTGTACAGAAGTCCCCGGGGCCAATCCTGGGTTAGAGAGTCTCTCAGGGGTTGGCCTGGTAGGGGAAAAAAAGTGAAGAAGTCGGGGCATTTGTTGTTTTGGGGTGTAGCAAAAAGATCGCAACAAGGGGTGCCCCACTTCAGAAATATCTCGTCCACTATAGATTGATTGAGAGACCACTCGTGAGGCATGAGAATGGCTCTGCTCAGTCTGTCCGCTAAGAGGTTGGACCTGCCGGGGATGTGCGTTGCTATCAGAAACCGATGAGAGGAGATTGCCCATTGCCAAAGTCTGACAGCTTCTCGACACAAAGGATAGGACCTGGTCCCGCCCTGCTTGTTGATGTACCAGACCACAGACATGTTGTCCATTTGAACTGCAATAGTCCCCGTGGGAAGAAAGTCGTTGAGGGCTTGCAACGTTAAAAGCACCGCTCTCATCTCCAGGACATTTATGTGCAGGTGGTATTCGATGGGTTGCCAAGTCCCGTGGACCATCCTGCCCTGATAATGCCCCCCCCCACCCGATCAGAGAGGCATCCATAGTGACTGTGGCAACTGGAGGAGGGGGAACAAATGGTCGGCCTTGATGAAGTAGAGGAGAAGATATCCACCAGGTTAGATGAGTCCTGCACGAATGAGTAACTAAGATTTCGTGCCTCATAGGAAGATTCTGGAACGACCACTGAGTGAATAACATCCACTGCAGAAGACGCATGTGGAAGCGAGCTAATGGTAGAAGTACTATGGCCGCAGCCATAAGACCTAGAACTTTCAGGACCAATCTGGCTGTGACTTTGCTGCTCTGCAATAAAATTCGAACGTATCTTTGGATGTCCAGAATTCTCTGATCTGTTAGTCTGGCTAACAAATTGACGGTTTAATTCTGCCTATAAAGGTGATAGATTGGCAAGGCAGCAGAGAAGATTTTTCGAAATTCACCGATATCCCCAGACTTTTGCAAAGCTGCAGAGTGTAGTCTCTGCTCTGAAGAAGCTGATGCTTGGTGGTGGCGGAGAGGAGCCAGTCGTCTAAATAAGGAAACACCTGGAATCCTTGACGTCTCAGATGAGCTGTGACCACTGCCATGCATTTGGTAAACACTCTGGGGGCTGAAGTGAGGCCAAAGGGCAGGGCTCTGAATTGATAATAACTGGTCCCTAGCCGAAAGCGGAGAAACCTCCTGGAGCGCCTGTGTATCTTTATGTGATCGTACGCGTCCTGAAAGTCTATCGAGCACATCCAGTTGTCCTTGCCCAGAAAGGGCAGAATGGACTGAAGCGTGACCATCCGGAATCTTGCCTTCTTGACAAATCTGTTTAGATTGCTCAGGTCTAATATAGGTCTCCAATCTCCCGTCCTTTTGGGGACCAAAAAGAATCTCGAGTAGACGCCGGATCCGACTTGGTCTGCTGGAACAGTCTGGACGGCTCTTTTTTCTAGGAGCTTTGAAACCTCCTGTTTTGCCAAATCCCTTTGACCGGGTGAGATGTCTGGAAGGGATTGGTGAGGTACGGGATACCTTACGAAGGGGATTTAGTAACCCTCGGATATGATCGACTGTACCCACATATCTTGTGAACCGACTGCCTCCAAGGGTGGACAGTCGGGCAACACCTCAGGGATGCTGAAAGGGCTTCTCAGGAAGAGACTCCCTGTTGCCCTGATTCTGAAGACCCCCCCCTGCCTCTAGGGCGGCGTCTATTATTGTTACCCCCTCTGCCTCTGGGGGTAAACTGACCACGCGTGTCCGGCGCTGCTCCTTGGGCTTTCCGGAACCACATCTTTCCTCCTTTCTGACCTTTGAGATAGGGTCTAGAAGGGGTGGAAAAATGGACTCCAACGGCAGAAAGAGTTTTGCCGTCTTGCTCACACCTGGTCAAGGTTTCCTTCACCTGAGATCCGAACAAAGCCGAACCGTCAAAGGGGGTATTGGTGAAGGACGCCTTAAAGGGGTCCGTGAAATTACAAAGCCGCATCCAGGCTTGACGTCTAAGAGCCACTCCTGTGCCTGCGGCTCTGCTAGCTCCATCGGCTGCATATGATATGAGCCGCATGGAGGAGTTGGTTAAAGAATTTAGGATTGCTAGCTGTGAGGCAATCTTGTCTTGAGCCCCAGCAGCTGAAGGATCCTGAACCACTTCACCTAGTTCCTTGAGAATATCTCTTTGAAGTCTGGTGAAATGACAAAGGTAGTTCAGCGAACGCATAGCGAAGGTCGCTGAAGAAAACATCCGCTTACCATACCTGTCCATGGGTCCTAGAATCTTTGTTAGGAGGATGGACAGGCACTGAAGGATCTGCCAGTTCCTTCTTGGTGGCCGCCGCCACCACCATAGCAAACACAGAGACACCCTTAGAGAGAAACTGCTTATCTGAAGGGGCCGTAATAAATTTGGATGGCCTCCTGGGGACCGGTTCAACAGAATCTGGAGCTGCCCACGCCTTCCGAGCCACTACTTGCATAAGTGGGTCGAAAGGCGGAGACACCCAGGAGGTGGAGGGTCGGGATCCAAAAGCCTCCAGGTATACAGACTCATCCTCGGAGGGGTCAATGGAGGGCCAGTTCCCCCTCTGAGGAGTTCAAGGATGTCTGAAAAAGAGACATCCTCAGAGGGGGACCGTGGGGAACCCTCCGACTCATCTAAGTCGGTATCAGATGTTGTAGACTCAGGGGAGTCTGTGTGTTTCCTCTTACACGTCCTCTTCCGAGGGGGTTCCCCTGCAGGATCAGGAGAAACCTCGGAAGAGGAAGTTATTCCCAATGGGGAAACCTGGGGCGATGGATCCCTGGGCCTGAGAGCAAGAGGCTGGCAAGAGACATCAACAGGCACCGAAGAGGGAGGAGCTAAAGGGATGGACCGTTGACCTGGCTCAGGTGCCAGGACACTCCTCATCACCTCAAAGGCCCCTCTCCCAGGGAGGCCAGAATATTCCCTCTCCGAAGAAATAGGAACTCCCGGCTCCACTGAGAGAGAAGGCTCTGAGGCCGATGTCGGTGCCGAGCTTACCAAGGCTGAAGCCCCGAGAGGGAGAGCGGGGTCGGACAAGGGTCCGATGCCACTAGCCCCCTCGGAGCCGACCAGGGAAACTCGACGACCGGATCCCTCCAAGGAAGGTCTCATGGAGGAGATCGGAGCCGAAGACGACGGAGCCAAAAGGGGATGTATCGGTTCCGGCGCCGACACGGTCGCTGTCCCGAGAAGCTCCGGCTCCGAACTCAGAGGAGTCGGAGGAGGAAGTTCAAGGGGAGGAGCAATAGCCGAAGTCTGCTGAGACGGGCTATGGAGCATTTGGGCTAGTGCCTGTGACTTCAAGAGCCTGCTTACCACCCTCTCTAAATCGTGGTCAGACAGCTTGGAAGATCTCGAAGATCGGCTACGATGACTCCGTTCCGACAAAAGAGGAGACCCCGGAGCCGAGTTGATCGATTCCAAAGAAGGGAATCGAGATCTCTTCTTGGATGAAGCCATCGGAGCCGACGTCCTCTGGGTTCCAGATGGAGCCGAAGGCTTCTCGGCTCCGATACTGGATAACACGTCGGCTCCAGCCGGAGCCGACAAGGCAACTGTAGATTGAGTGTCGGAGCCGGCAGGAACGGACACTGTCACATCAGAGGTAGATCGATCGGCTCCAGCCAGAGCCGATCTTGACTCCGGAGTCGGAGCCACCGGAGAAGGCTTAACAACTGTAGCCTGAACCTTAGGTGGCTTTGAATGTTTACTCAACCCAGTCTTAGTGGGTGAACCTTCTGGCTTTAATAAGCCACAGAGGATCAATTTGTTCCTCCTCTCCTGCAGGACTCTCTGGCTAAAAGAATGACATATGGCACAGGAGTCCTGCAGGTGTAAAGGCCCCAGGCAGTAAACACAAGAAGTGTGACCGTCTGTCAGAGACATTTTTTGACAGCACGAGTCACACTTCTTGAAGCCTGAGACCTTTCCTTCCTTAGACATAGTCCAAGTAAAAAATACACTACTCACACAGTCTAACAGTCACACTATTAATCCCAAAAGAAACACACACACAGATAGGGATTAATAAAGAGGCCTAGGCCTAACTGAAAAATTAAACTTAACTAATTAACTAGAAGTTTTAACAAAGGGGAAATAGGGTGGGCTGTAGAAACACTACACACTATTTGGCTATAAAAGGAGAAAGGGAGAGAAAAACCCTGACTAAAACTGTTTGAAAATTCAAACTCACCTGAGCTGGCAAAAAAAGAGACCTCTTCGCAAAGCGGCAAACGAGATCTGAGGTAGTCTCGCCTTGCATCATGGGATATAGGGTTGCCTCGAGCTGGTAAAAGGAGTTCTCAAGCTAAGCAAGTGCAGAGTCGGAGCCGAGGATCGGCTCCGAACCCATCCAGCAAAAATGAAGGCGAGATTGACAACTTAACATCATGCATATTACGCAGACTGTGCATTCCATAGGGCCACTAACATTTATTTATTTAAATTTAACTGGGAGTGTCACTAACATGAAATATAGAGAAGTAGCCTTATGGAATACAAAGTCTACAGAAACACAGATATTACAACGAAATGTTCATATTAAGTTTTATGATGCAATATAACAAATGCGCATCAGCTGCTGGGCACAAAAAAACACAAATGTGACCCAGACAACTTGAGTGATGGTACAGCTTAAGTGGGAATGAGCAGCACATGCTGATCCATCTATTCTGGAAGGAGGAAGGCAGCAATGTCTACTATTGCATCTGCACCTGCCATAAGAAGGGTGTCACAGTAGGGAAACACCAGTAGTGCAACAGCCAAGACAAAGGCATGTATGCCAAGCAATGTACATTGTAAGTGAAAGTTTAGTATGTATAAAAGAACATGTACTTGTAAGTCATGAGGAAAAAGGGGATTAGTGGCTGGAATGCACAGGAAAATCTAGAACACATCATATCGGCTAAAAATTATTAAAGTATGAATTTACATTAAACATGTTTAAGAAAAACGGTGACAGCCTCAGTCAGGTGTAAAACTGCAAAAAGTAAAGCAATGAATACTTCAACAATCTAATGCAATTCATGCTGAACCTAATTATGTTTAGAAATACAGAAAAAACTTGTTAAAGTGAAGTTTATACATGCTTAATATTGCTGCCATAAAATCTCATACTGCTGCAGACAACACTACAAACACTTCACAAAACCATACCAAAAGCATCCATAAGTGATGTACACCTTTAATCAGCCAGCAGC
Organism: Protopterus annectens; assembly: GCF_019279795.1. Taxonomy (NCBI): domain Eukaryota; kingdom Metazoa; phylum Chordata; order Ceratodontiformes; family Protopteridae; genus Protopterus; species Protopterus annectens. Next base: position 1,914,449,562 of record NC_056737.1, read on the forward strand.
TTTTTAAATCTTTTTATAGCTAATTTTATGGTATATCTCAATAGATCTAGTACTTATTTAAAATTTACACTATTTTAATAGTAAAGGAATTGCATATATCTTGACACATTTGTTTATACAGAGGGAGATGGTTTTAAATCCAAAATTTATAGAAAAGTGACCTTCAGTAACTCATATCTTGAATACTCCAATAACCATCCTAGAAGTCAGAAGCGAAGCATTATAAAGGGACAATGCATCAGAATAGCAGAAATGACTTCGGATCATAGGGAAATGGAAAAAGAGATTGAGAACATTGGAAATATTTTTAGGGTGAGGGGATAGCCCAAAGAAATTATTAACGATACAACAAGATATGTCATTAAAGAATGGGGGAAAATACACACCCTTATTAGGGGGTGATATGGATTATAAAAAGAGATCCATTAGTACAATAGGCACAGAGGAGGTTATGAAATTTAATAGAGCTTGTATTTTACAATACAA